>NW_020955593.1:511361-615962 GCF_003031625.1 Empidonax traillii | reverse complement strand
GAGACAGACCCAGTAAAGCAGGAGACAGACCCAGTAAAGCAGGAGACAGACCCAGCTCTGCCCTCCCCCTTGTCTCAGTACAAACACAACTGAATCTCAAACCCAACCCCTGGGCGCGCTCTTGGCCCAACCCGTCACAGTGACTGTGTTGGATCTAACGCCTGCTAAACCTACACCTCCAGCCAACACTGGCTGCTCCTGTCAGGCACAGAAGCCTCGGGAAGTCCCAAAGCACAGCCCTACAAGCACAGACACTCCTACAGCTATGTGGGGACATTTATATCGTTCACCCACCACCCCCAATCTCCAAACCTGGCACAGAGCCCACCCCACCAGGCATTTTGGGGTTAGGGAGCAGCCTGTGTGACCCAGGGGCTGGAGTGTGCTGGGACGGGGCAGCAAGGCATGGGCTTGGCCCTCCCCTGAGCCAAAACAGAGCTGCCTGTGGGTGCCTGACCCGCTGTCTCAGCCCGTCCCTTGCAGTGGTTAGAGAAGGTGTGTTGGATGATGGGGAAGCAACAGGGAAATTCATAAAAAACCTACAATGCAACTGGAACAAACACCAAAGGAAAACAAACAAAATGTATCCCATCCTCACATCCCCTCTAATAGGTGCTGAGTCCCCTGGGTAGGGACACTGTCCAGTGCTGATCACCACTAGCCCCTCTCTGCCCTAAGGCAGCTGCCTGGGGGACACAACCAGTCCCAAAGCTCCAGTTAGCAAAAAGACCCTGGTCTTTCTTATTAGCAAGAAAAAAACAAATGGATTCCTGTTCATGGTTGGGGCCAGAGAAGGAGGAGGCAGCACAACTGTCTGTCACTCGGAGAATCCCACTGTGCATATTTTCATCTCTCTGTTACCTACGACGGTACTGCACTGCAGGTAGAAATTGGACCATTGTTACTTGGGTAAAAAATGGCTTTCCAACTAGCATGCAAAGAAAAAGTATCCCAAACCCCAACCCCTAACACTCATTCCCAGTCACTTAGATGTAGGAGACCTACATTTCAAATTGTTGCCAGCTACGAGCTCTAGTCAAGAAACCCACTTGTGACCTTTCCAAAGAAAAAGGGAGTTCTGCATTTTTGGGTCCAACAGCCACTGACAAACTGTGTCAGTTCAACCCACCAGACCTGCTTGTGCTCCTACGCATGCTGCTGGAAGTGAAGGGCCATCTCTGCCCACTTAGGAAGCACAGAGAACCCGAAAGAGCCCCTGAATGCAGCACGTGAGTGGTGCTGAGGATCCCAGTCTCTCTGCGGGAGGAGCCGGCTTTGCCCGTGGCACCCTCGCGCTGTCGGCAGCACCGCTCCGGCCACTGCTGGGGAACAAGGTCAGGGCAATTGCATATTCCACTGGAGGCAGCAGGAGAGCTGCCCTCGTAGGGGCCAGCCAAGTTCCCCCAGAGCCCTCTCTGCAAAGGCTCGTGTCAGCCCCAAGAGCCAGTTTGTGGCAATAACAAAAGTAAAACAATGAGGTACAGAAAGAAGGGCCCAGCACTGGGGAAAGACCGAGAAAGAAGAAAACAGCTTGAGCACTGCCAGAAATAGCAAACAACTGAAACCTTTTGAAACCTTTTTTCTCCTCCCTCTTTTCGTTTTCCTGTTGTGTTGTGGTTTTTTTTTTTTTTTCTTTTTTTGCCAAGGTGATTTAAATATGTCCTTTGGTTGTTGGTTGGTTGGTTGGTTTTGGCAAAGTGAAGCCCTCAGCCGCAGTCTGTTTCCTGGCTGTGCCAGTGAGTTACCGCCACAAGTGCTGCGGGGCGATGACAGCCACCGAGAGGAGGAGGAGGAGGGAGGCAGAAGGCAAAGATCTGCTGCTGGCCCCATTGACGCCGTGTCCAGACTGCTTAGGAATAGCGTGTGTTTCTGGCTGCCTGGTGCTGGGGCTCTTAGAAAGTCTTTTGCCGCAGACGTCGTCAGGACAGCTGTCCCCGCTCCCCGAGCCGCTCATGTCGTCACCTGCACAGAGACAAACACGGGCTGAGCCACGACTGCCTTCTTATGGTGGGACATGTCCCTGCAACCCCAGGGGGCTCTGCCTGCCAGCCTTGCCCCATCCTCTCTGCATTCTGCATCCCCCGCTGTGGGACACAAGCCCATACCTGACCTCCAGCTGACTTAACCACCCACTGCTGCAGCAGCTGGAAACCCATGGAGCAGACAGGAACCCCTCAAGCAGGGCTGGGCTGGCACTGGAGAGAGCTCCTGAGGTTTCAGGAAGGCACTGGGAGCAGCACAGGCTCCAGCCACCCCACAGCAAGTGGGCTGCACTCGAGCAGCCCCCTCGGCAGTTCCAAGCCAAAAGCCAGGCTGCCACAGCCCCCTCTCTGCCCCACGGGCCCAAGAGCAGGGACCCTGTGCAGGCTGCAGGACTCCCTGCTCAGCCCCTCTCGCCTGCGGGGACCTCTCCCATTCTGCTACACTCACTCGTGTCTTGGAAATCCACATCATTGCCGATGTTGGCGTTGCCCAGACGGTTTGTCATGATCTTTAGCTGCATGATTTGCTGGCGAATGGTCATGTCTGGCTTGGTGATGTCCACCTCCACCTCCGGGTTGTTGATCTGATTCGCTAGGCCGTCCCCCATCACCTCAGGCAGGTAACTGGGAAGGAAGGCAACAGGTTTAGATGACTCCCTCAGCTCACCTCACCTCTCCCTGTTATGGACACGGGTGATAATCCAGCCTCTATGAGCCCAAGAGAAGCTGCAGTCAGTGGGTTGTGGAACATCCTCTGTAGGGTGGTGTTTGCTGGGAGGCAATCACAGATGGCCAAAAGCCGTGCTACCATGGCCAGACCCCTGCAGAGCCTCAAGCTCATCCTGAGGCTACCTCAGCTTGCAGGAGGTGGCTGATGGCCTTGCAGCATCCTGGGTTAGGAAAGGATTTCCTGCAGGAAGACTCAGGCTTTGCTCTCAGACTGGTACCTGTGGACCCACAGTGACACTCTCCTATGGAAAAAGTCTGTGTATCTGGGAGGCCGAGGAGCACCTTCCTCCTTTCCTGGTTAAACCAGTGGGGATTGACACCTGGGACCACTGAATGCACACAGCCCAGTTCAACCCTTGGAAAACTTCAGTTATCTGGGAGCTGTCGCGCTAACCCTGGCCCTCCTGCAGATCTGTGACACTGTTGGCAGTAATGTGAAATATGGAAGAGCTAAAGGTGTTGGGTCTGGGCTGGCAGAGCCCAGCCCAGCAAGTCCATGGAGAGAAGTGGAGAAAGATGCAGGTCCAGCAGCTGCCCATCTCCTCTCAGACATCCTTTAACCTCAGCCAGGGTGGGAACTATTTCTGCAGCTGTTTGATGTCATCTGGGTGCCTCCTCTCATGAGGAAACAGCATTTCAGAGCAGGTGGGGACAGAGAGACATGTATGCAATTCTCCACAGCAGCTCTGGAGTTTGTTTCTGCAACAGATTTAGCTGGAGCTAAATTCAGCTCTGTTGCCTTCTGAGTGCATGTGGAATTGCAAAACTGCTTCAGAAGAAGAAAATTACAGTTATTTCATGGCAAATGCATTTCAGTGCTTAATCCTCTGACACACAGCAAAATGGCACCAGGCCTGACATTCCCATGTACCAGTTTTTCAGGAAATGCAACATTTCTATGGACAGGGACAGACTGCTCACTCTGAACAAGTGGGGCTGGCTGTGATGATCAAACCCTCCCTCTCACTCCAGAATGGTGCTACCCTGGCACCCAGGCCCACTCCATACCTGCCCTTGGTCATCCCGTTCCAGCACTTGTCATCCGACGCTGAGCTGGCCATTACTTTTTTGCTGCACAGGCTGCTGGGCAGGGTGATCCAGTACGACTTGAGAGCTGTCAGATTCCCTTTGGCGTCTAAAACCTGTAAGCAAATGGGATGCTCAGGGCCAGGAGACCTCTGGGGCACCCCAGGCCAGAGGAAAGGATAAAGATTCTGCCTAATTTTTTTTTGTTTTGTTTTACCATCACAAAGTCTGTTTCTTATGAAAACAAGGACAACCTTCCCCTAAAGACCAGCTGTCAACCCAAGCACCCAAGGCTGAAGGTTACATGCCAAGAACTGCTCCAGTACCACAGGATTAACCAGGAGGAGACCATCTTCTGGGCCATGAGGGAAATGCTTAGAAGGTCCTGGGTGAGAGCCAGCAGAGCTCTGCTGAGTGAGACAGATGGGTGTCTGTGAATGAGGAGCCTCTGACATGTGGGATCATGGCAAATCCCACAGCTTGCCATCCACAGAACCCAAAATCTTCATGGAGAAGGACCTCTGGCCCCAGTGTCCCAGTTGGACTGCCTGAGGCTGAACTACACCAATGGGTAGGAGTCCCTTCAGATAAGCGTGGCCCCAAATCCCTGGGAAATCGGTTTTCAGCAACACAGACCACACCATGTGCAGAGGCAAGAAGACCAGGTCTGCTTAGCTCACACCAGAACTTGATCTGAGCTTCAGACTCGTCACTGAGCAGCCTAGGTGGTCTAACCCGACCTGCAGGACCCACAGGGGAGTGATCTCCTCCCAGGGGACACCACACACCAGCACTCCTGTCCTGGTCACTGGCAGGAGGGAGCCCTGGAGACAAACTCACCAGCATCTCCAGCGCTTGTGCAGAGGATTTGGCCTCCAATGTGACTTTCCCCCGTCTTTTCTTGTCCTCACTGCTGGAGCCTTTTGTGCTGATTTTGGGATTTCCACAGCCTTGAAACACCTGAAAAACAAATCAAACTCTCTATCCCATGTTTTGATGCTATTTCTTTAATTATTTAACACTCCAGAGTTATGGGTGTTTTTTTTCCCCATTCTTAAATATATTTATCATTCCTACCTGCAAGATCTCAGAGATTCTGGCTTAGTTTCTGGTGCCAGATGTGTTTTCAGCACATTGTAACTCATTTTGGTTACCACCATCAAGCAAAATGTTCAGCACTAACACATGCTTTTGGATGAGTCACCAATGTTGATATTAAATTATTTATAGCAATTTCATCTGTTCTTCCTATGATTGGAAAATAAAATCTTGGGAAGAACAAGATGGAAGTTGATCACATGTGTTACACCAGTGGTGTGGGCTTCAAGATTGCAGAGCATGGGAGCTCCATTGATTTGGACAACAGAGAGAGGTGGGACTATCCCCATGACTGCTGCAATCAGCATCCACACTTGGGAAACTCATGCCCTTTGAGCACGGCAGTACAAGGACAGCAGATGTGCCACAAACCAGCAGGTTGGATGTTTCAGGGACAAATCAGGCAGTGGAACTGATTTATCCCCTATCTTTGGGTACCTCCTGCCATCCTAACTACCTGCCCAGACGGGCTTTGTAGCCGGAGGTCAGAAGCAGCACTTTGAAGGTACAAATCCTCAGGTTTGGCCTCTAGGATGAGATGAATGATGTCCTGGAAGCGCCTGTTTCTCCTAGTCTCTGCTGGCAGTGACACCTCTGTTGCAAATCAGCAGTGCTGCACAGCTGAGCCTCACTGGTGGCAGGAGTGCTCAGCCAGCCAGGCTGAACAAAGCATTAGAGGCCAGGGGGCACTTTGAACTGTCAGAGTCAGAAAGCAGCAGCCTTTACAAAGAAAGCCATCTGATTTGAAAAGAGGGCTCCAAGCTTGTTGTGGTTACCAGGGTGCTGTCAGAAGCTATTGATAAATGTGACTTTGCCTGGTGTCCCCTTAGAGCAGAGGAGTCAGGACCACAGGCAGGAGCACTGCTGACACAGCTCGTGCCACCTGCTGAACGTGCTGGTGAGTGGATTCTGACAGCCATCAGCAAAGTCCTAACCTAGGCAAGAGTCCCTTCAGTGACAACGGGGCTGGTTGGTGTGTCTGAGGGACATTCAGCCTCAAAAGGCCTCTCCTGGGGTGCACTGTCCTGTTGAACCAGACAGATCTGATGACTCCAGCAGTTGAGCACCAAGCCCATTTGTTCATCCGTCCCCTTTGCTCTGTGCAAAACCCAGCCCTGAAAACTGCACGTGAAACATTTTCAACTTGGTTTTAACCTGTCCTGCTCCTTTCATCTGCATCTCTGCCCTAACTGTGGAATAGCTGCAGGGCCTGGGGAGTGTCTGGGCAAAAGGCAGAAGCCTCAGAGGGTTGCTTTAGTTCCCAAAGCTCCTCTTTCCTGTAGCTACAGAGGTGATTGTGGTTAAGTGGATAAATATACTAAAAATAGAAGACAGCTTCATGATATATACTTCTTGGAAGACAGGTGAGCCTCAGGAGAGTCTGTTCTGTACTCTGGATTGCCAGATTGCAACTCTGTCCCACGATACTACCCGACAGCCCAGTGTTTCCTCTGCAGAACATCCCCCTGAGACAGGTTAAAGCAGCTGCCTTCTTTCAGTGGGGACTGTGCACTTGCTGTAAATGCCTCAGCTCAGCCAAAAGATCTCAGGACTCTTCAGACACAGAGGCCCCTGACAGCAAATGCCACCCTGCCTCCCCCAGTCATTGCATACGCAGTCCCACTGCCTGTGTCTGTACCCAAAGGAGGCTGGTTGGATGTGTGAGGGAGCAGTATTTGGAAACACCAGAGAAGGTTTTTGCCTAAGGTGGGTGGTTTCCTATCATTAGAAGAGAGGACATTTGCTCTCTTTCACTCTTTTAGCTCAGTTGAATAGTCAGCACAAAAAGCATTTGGTCCTGGCAGTTCCACGCGGTGTGTCCTCAGCCAGGCCCAGGCACACACTCCTACCTTGGCTGTGATGGAATCTTTGTTTTCTTGCAAGTTGGAAATAGCTTCAGCAATCCTCATGTGAATGGTCCCTATTACAGTGTCCACATTGTAGGGTCCGTCGATCCGATCAGCCACCACCATCAGGGAATCTGGGGGAACAAGGCAGAGATGTCTCTCATCATCAGACTCTGCACAAACCAAGGTAAAGATCATCCTCATGCTGGGTGGAAAAAGCTGCTGGCCCCTCAGCAGGCTTGTTGGGAGACATCTCTCCATTTTCACTATTGCACAGGTTCTCCTTTTCCTTACTTAAGTAAAGCCACACTCTGTGGCAGAGGAACAGAGGTCACCTCTTGCAAATCATAAATAAAATCTGTATTCACCCAAAGTGATCAGCATTTCCTGGGGTGACACAGAAAAGAAAACCAGAAAACTGGTGCAGAAGTATTAAGAAACACACAGCAATACTTGTCCCTCCCTCTCCTAACTCAGTGCATGTCTTCAGTAAAGCACTGCAGCCAGCAAAAGGTGGGAGAAATGGGGCCAATAAAGTGCCAGTGTGGGCAAAAGCTTCCCTAGCAGTGAAGGAGTGAGAAAAGGAGTTAATTCTTCTCACTCTCACCTCTGGAAGGGCAACAGTGACCAACCAGGAAAATATCAGTCTATAAGGGCAGAGAAGCAGACCATAATGCCCACAACTAACTGGTAAACAGGACAGGGAGTGACTGAGGGTGCCTCTTGCTCTCAGCTTCTCTTGGAGGATGTCCTCTGATGTCCAGCCACTCCTGCCTGGCCTGGATGGCTGCTTTGAGACTGTGCTTGGCTTACAAAGAATTACCAAGCTCTGTCTACCTCCAGAGATGATTCTCAACACTCCAGCTGGGGCTGAAGCAAGGACAGCCCATATGCTTGCTATGCAAGGGGTGACTTTTTTTGTGTTCTGGGAAATAACATCTCGTGCAATATTGAAAAGCTTGCAGTTTAACTCTGCTGCCACTCAGAGATTATAGTGTCATCTTTGAGACTATATTTCAGACAAATGTAGCCTGCAGAGGCACTAACGTTGGAATACAGGCATTTCAATCACAGGTTGCACCCAAAAATTACTGATAAGTTATATTTGAACCATTTATATAAAAATCTCCCTTAATTTGACCTGCCCTAATTTGTCAAACTGAAAGAGTAACTCTGTGACAAAATCCTCCCTGGCCACACAGAAGGGCCTGGAGAGGGGTGAAGGATGGAAAACACTGGTGAACTGCTGCCTTTGACTCCACATTTTGCTCCTGTCCTTGATCAAATTGGGATCTCTGACACTGAAATGTACAACAGCAATTTGAGAAAACCTCCAATTTCCTCCTCACCATCACCCCTTGACAGTGATGTCTCTTGGGAAGAGGAAGCCAAAGTGCAAAATGCACATGGAATTGCTTCCTTGTCAATCAGGGGGAGCTGTATAGTGACCTTTCAGGAGATGTGCAGTCATCCTGCCTAGAGAGCTGGGAACAGTTGGCTGGCTCTGGTCAGAAAGGCCAAAGCACACTGAAGTCCTGATTAAACTCCTGGGGGAGGGAATATTCCTCCCCCTTCTTTGCAGCAGCCTCCCAGTTGCTCTCATGTGGAGCACTTCCAATTAGCCACAGTTCGTTAGGCCCAGAACAAGGTGGCAGCTGCACCTCACTGGGCAGTGGCCCAGCCTTGGTTGCTGCAGTTCCAGATCTATTTGGCAATGTCCCTTGGGAGGCAGGGGACGCTCCTGGAACTCCACCGGGATTTTCGTTGCTAACACCAGCACACGCCAACCACGAGCCAGCCTGCCAGGCTGCAGCTGGGCAGTGAGCTGGCAGCCTCGATGGACAGGCAGTGGGTGCCAAGGTAGGGGAAAAAGCCAAGTCCAAAGCTCATCTCCTCTGGTGCCTGCCTTGTGTGAGCACAGACAAACATCAAAGCTCCCTCGGGTCTCATATCACTCCATACGTAGAGCCTGAGAGAGAAAGAGGAGCTTGCTGCGTGATGCTCTGTGGGCACAAGGAGGAGGGAGAGCTTTACCACTGCAAACAACCTCCACTGAGCCTCCAACCCTCCTGTCTTTCCTTGCCAAACACCACCTCAGTGAGTTCAAAGGGTGCTGTGCTGCAGCCGAGCGAGGCCATCTTACCCATCAGGTACTTCCACTCGGTGCTCAGGTCTGCCTGGTTGGCCAGGCATCCCTTCACGACGTTCAGGCAGTAGTTGTTGCAGGGCCTCACGCTGGACATGCCCCGGCAGTGCGGGCAGTACATCAGCTTCATGATGGCGCGGGTGCACTCGTGGCTCAGGGACACCTGGGGGAGACACATCAGAGTCAGGTACACAGGCTGGTCAGGGGGCATGGGGGTGAACTGCCCCCTTGTCTGCGGTGAAGGAGTTTGGTGTGCTCTGAAAAGCAGCACAGCTGCCCAAGTGTGTGGCCCTGGGAGAGCCACTTCCCCTCTCATTGCCGTTCCTTCCCCCCACCCTTCCTTGGGTGTTACTCCTGTTGGAGGGACAAGACCTCCAAGGCAGCCAGTTCCTGAGCCTGTGTCTGAACCCAGGCTTCTGGAAAAAACCTTTAAGTGAGCATCAGCACCTCACTTCCAGCCAGGTCTGGTGGCCACAGCCCAGGCTGTCCACCAGCTGCAACCTTGACCCCTGAAGTTTCTGCAGTCAGTGCCCACCACCATGCCCCTTCTGCAGCAAGGGTTTGTTGCCACTACCCTGCGGACGCAGGTGTCCCACCACAAACTGCCTCTCCGGCTTCCTGGGGGGATGCACAGGGGGGCCCTGGACACAGAAACATCCCAGCTGGGATCTTTGGAAAGGAGAATGGTAGTGGGGGAAGGCTTGCACACTTCTGAAAATAAGGGCAATTGAGAGCAGTTGACAGTGGAAGTGGTTGCTCTCTGTGAGCACTTGAGGAGCCGCAGGCAGCCGGTGACACGGGCCAACACACGCCGTGCCAGCAGCTCTCAGGCACTGCACGTGCAGCCGGGGCCGTGCAGGGCTGACTCGGGAGGTGGTTTTGCCACCTTTAATTAAACCGCCCCGGTCCCTCAAGCACAGAGCCAGTGCAGGTGCAGAGCCCACAGAGCAGGGCCACAGCCTCTGCAGAACATCCCCCCAGACCACCAGCCATGGGACAGCGTCCCCCTCCAACTGCTGCGGGCAAGGGGCTGTCAGCGCACTGAGGGGTGAAAAACAACCTGGCAGACCCTGCAGAGAGGCTGGCAGAGCTCCATGCTTCCCCTGTCTTGTTGCTAAAGTGTTTTCTCCTTTGTGGTCTTTTTCCATCTTTACTCAGATCCATTTGCAAATCCCTTGTCAATCTTTTAAAACCATTTACAAAAATAAAAACGAGTGTCTGCATGCAAGTCTCCCTTGTTTCCAGGTACTTGACACTCACAAGGAGCTCAGAGGGGAGAAAAGTGATGAAAGGGGCAAATCTTGACATGGAAAAATCCCTGAGCCTTGAGCTGCAGCTGCAATGCTGAGAACTGCCCTGATCTCTTATGAAAAATACTTTGAACATATTCAGTTCTGAGGTACCTTTGGGAGAGTGTGAACATGCTAAGCCCAGCAGCAGAGGTTGCAAGAGAAAATCCCTAAGCTTCCCCTCTCCTGAAACTCCCTGCACGGTAGCACCCCACTTCCAGTAAGCCTCGGAAACACAGGTGCTGGATGGTGCTGAGGCTTCATCGGGCAGCAACGCTTTAAAATAACCTCGTGAGAACCTTTTTCTCGATGAGGACCAAAATTTCTAGGTCTCAGAGAGAGAACCCAAACAGAGCCTGCTTCAGGGAAGCCTTGGCAGCCAGAAGCAGCCCTGAGATGACTGTGTATAAACGCTGTGTCCCACTGTGGCCAGAGGGGGTGAGTCTGGCAGGAACCCCTCACACGCCAAGGCTTTCCTCGGCTTCCTGGGCCAGCTTTCCAGCTCCCTCCTGGGACAACTCCCGCCGGCAGATGCCGGTGCCCAGCTGCCATGCGGCTCAGCCACCAGGAGATGGAGGCTCCATCCCGCCGCACCGCACGGCTGCCACAAGCTACATCCACAGGAGAAGCGGTGAAAACACTGCACTTCCTGCCTCAGCGATCTGACAGGGGATGCAACAAAGCAGAGGGACGGGCAAACAAAAGAAGATTCTCTTTTTCATCTCAGGGTTTAAATAACCATGGCTGAACAGTGACTGAAAAGGCAACAGGTAAGAGCACAGGCTGCAGCTGCAAACCTTTCAAATCCAGAGCGCTCACAGAAAAAGCAAGGGATCCAGCTGGAGAGAAGCTGCACCCTCCCCTTCCCCAGACAGGGCATTGATGTACATGGATTTTACAGTGACACTCCAACACAATCACGTAGCCTGTGCACAACTTTGTCTCCGTGTTTTACTGGCACGGCCCGTTAATGCTCATCCCATATCCAGCCATGGCCCTGGAGCACTGTAAACTCCCACTCCACAGACCAGCTGCACAGCCCGGCACCTGCAGCACAGGTGAGTCACTGGGGTGAGCCATTTTCCATAGCACTGATGGGGACAGATCGTTTGCCTGCACCCATATTCTCCCATGGTCACACTGCGCAGCCTTTTGGAGTGCAGGGCGCTGAGGGGCTCTGGGTGGAAAGCAGGAGCACAGCATTCCCTGCAGGAAGCTGCCCTGAGGCAGTGCAGGCCAGCCCCCCGGGGCAGAGGGGACAGCCACCAGCAGCAAGGACACAAAGCTACTGACACCCTGCCAGAACCTGTGGGGTACACCGAGAGAGGCAAGAGAAACATTTTGGCTCAGAGAAGCATCTCCAAGATGCTTAAAGCTGGGTGTAAACCCAGCCCTGCACTGGAACTGCCCAGGGGTGACCACAGCAAGCCCATATTTCAGTGAAGCTGTGACAGGCTCAGTGGGCATTTCACAAATCCTGCTGCTTGCAGAATTCATTCTGGCCTCCGCATTGGCTTCATGTGTGTCAGAAAGGACCTTCCCGCCCTGAGCTCGGCATTCCCTCTCCCCCCCGCAGAGCGACCACGCAGGGCCACCCGTGCCCGGCCACACTCAGAGCTGCAGAAGGGCAGTGGCCACGAGCGCCTGCTCCTTGGTGCCCACCCACTCCATCTGCCCTCTGGCACGGCTGGTGAGCGCGGGAGCTGCCAAGGCTGCCTGTGGCACAGACAGCTGCCTTCTGTCCTGCAGCCCACCTCCCTCCAACCTCTCCTCAGCTGTCAGCCAGCCAAAACCGCCTGTCACCAGCCACACCACCCCCCACCACACCGGTGCCCAGGCAGCTATGGTGGGCTGCTGCCACCTGCCTTGGGGCAGGGGGTGCAGGCAGCAGTGGTGCCCGAGGCTCAGGCTCAGCTCCTGCGGGTCTGGGGGGGAAAAAAAAGCTGCTTCTGCACCTCAGCAAGAAACATTTCTGGATGTCAGAGGGAGGTAGGTGTGTGTGTGTGTGCACTGGCAGCCTGTCACTCTTGCAAGGTGGCTTTGTCTGCTAGAGGACAGTGCAGTGCCCCACTGTCTCAGAGCTGGGAGCCTGGCCCCTGCTCCCTGCCCCACAGTCTCTGAAGACAAGCAGGTGAAACATCCATAATCAGCTGCTACTCTGCTGAATCTGGCAGGTGCCAACTGTTTAGCTTAATCTCTTGGCAGAAAGGATAAGTATTAATTTTTTGCAGGTGCGTGACACCAGGCTTCCCTCCCTTCCCCCAGAGAATGACTCCAACCTCTCCTGTTGGCAGAAGCACTCCTTTGGCACAGGGAGGCTGCAGAGGTGAACTAAGAACAGAGGGATTAGAGAGCAGGAAGAAGTATCTCACAGAGTATTTTCTCCATGTTTTGTCTGGCCAGAGCTCAGTGTCTCATCATACCATCCAGCCCATGGACTACTGTTCCACACAGGGCACAAGGGAGTGAGGGCTTGGGGCTCCCAGAGCCCCTCCCAGCCCTGATCCTGCACCATCCCTTTGAGGGACTTACAGCATATTAAGGAATGGAGTCCTTCAAACATCTCTTAGTCCTCACAGATTACCCTGCTGAAGTTAGCTCCCAGGTTTTTTTCATGAATGCTGTATCTACTCAGGGGAGCACCAGCCCCTGTTAGGAGGTATGGATACCTCCCAGGGTATGGATACAGAAACACAAGCAGGAGAGCACTGCAGCTCCCCTGCTTGCTCACCTGTAGGGCACAGCCAGATCCAGCAGTGGCACAGGGGAGAAGAGCTCCTGGGGTTGGATATGAGGGACCATGCACCTTCCCTCCATGACAGCTCCCTCCAGAGAAATGCCCCCACAGTGGGAGTGAGGCAGTTTCTCCAGGCTGGCAAAGTCAAGACTGACCTCCACCTGCACACTGAGACACCTTCACTTCCTAATGCTTCTGCTTTCACCTTTCAGTCTTCAAAAGAACCCAAAACATTATGAGCTACCCCGTGCCCGACAGCCAGTGGGTGCCAGCCAAGACCTGCTGGAGAGCCCCCCCGGCTTCCCAGCGCAGAACTGCAGTAACTGATCGATCAATAAGCAACATCCTCCATTCACCACAGGTGGCCTGAGGGCAGGAGCATGAAAACTCCTGCAGATGGAGTGAAACCTGACATAATTGATTCATCTTTAACTGATCTGGCACAGCATGAAGACAGTACACGACAATAATTGATTTTTCTAAGTACCATCAACCTGGCCCAGCCCATGGCTGCTTCTCCTTTAAGGACACTTTAGTGGCACCTGTAGTCTTTTCTTAGCTCAGTGACCTAGAAACTGCATTAAGATGTCAAGAGAACAGGCACAATACATTGGAAAAGCCATTTCCAAAGAATATGAAAAAAAATCATTATTGAGAGGTATGGCTTGGAGCCAGGGCACTCATTCAGTTGCCAGAGGTATAAATAAAAATGCAAAACAAAGCTAAGCTCAGCTTAAAAATACATTGATTCTATGTCATTGCTCAGTTAAAATCCACATACTCAATTCTGACCCCAGTGACATCCGTGGGTACAGTCCTTTAAAGTGTACACCCAGTGATGAAGCGGTAAGGAAAAAATACTATCTTCTAAGATATACCCAAAATAGGAGACAAATCATATTGAGCAGTAAATCACTTTAATTAAATCTACTTTCCAGCTGGGGATACAGAAGTTACAATGAGGTAATGCAAGGGGAACAGGTGGCTGCCTTATGAAAAGCCCTGTTCCACCATAAGCACTGACATTTCAAGCAGGTTGTCAGCAGGTATTACCCCACGACTGTGCTTGTAGCAAGAGCCGAGCTCTGTGCTTTTCCATGGCCACTCTCCAAAGCCTGATGTGCCCATGCTTTGCTGACGGAGCCACCCAACCAGATGTGAATTGCTGGAGGCAAATGCTTTGCTAGAGCCAAGGGTCTTTACAGACTCTCCTGTCTCACATCCTGGCCGGCACTGGAGCTTGCTCACAGGAATTTTGAGCTGGGATTTGCCGTGTGACTCCTCGGCACAGTGTTTGCTCAGCAACCAGAGGAGAACGGGTGCGTGTGGAGATAACAGGACAGAACACTGAGAACACATAATTCTCTATTCAGAGTGGCACTGGGTTCCTTAATTTTTCCTCCTCCTGAGCAATGTTTAAATCAATTACAGTAAAATTAATGACTTTCACAAGCCATTTGCTGAGTGGATGGGCTGGGGGATTAGTCGCTAGCTGGGTTCCTTGCCACTCCCCAGCCAATTTAGAAAACATTCAGTGTGAAAGGCTTCTAACAAAAAAAAAAGCTTCTGCCTTGTACTTTATTATTATGCTTTCCAAGTAGAGAATCACAGAAGCACAGGAGGCTTGAGGGTGACAACCTACTCTCTCCCTGCACACTTAAGGAGAGCTAAGTTAATCTTCACAGGACCTAAACATAACTTTAGAACAGCTATTCATTTTCTGAAGCAAAAACATAGGGAGGAGAAACTACTTGTAGAGGGGGAAAGCACTCAGCTCAAACACAAGACACCCCTGCACAGACATTTGATGGACCAGAGACACCTGAGTGCAGGCAGCTCTTGGGAAGGTTTTACTCTGTAGGACACACAGCAGCAGGGCAGCACTCTGGTCAAAACAGGCTAGATTTTTCTAGAGGAAAAAGCCTTCTTATCCTTCTTCTGTACCTTTAAAGAGCAAATCAAACTTTTGATTTGAATGTTCAACCCAAGTTACCCATCTTTGCACACCTACACATGCTCACAGGTAACAAGCGCATGTCTTCTAGAGCCATGGAACACTTTTTCCTCAGTCCCACCACAATCTGTTCTTTCCCAGGTTAAATGCTGATTTTCCAAACAGCACCTGCTGATTTGTAAACCTCTTTACAGTGTAAGAGTTGGTGCAAAGACCAGTGCAATTCCTCCTGACCCTGGACCTTGCTGAACATGGAACAGTGGAGGGTTTTTTACCCTTCTGACCTGGGATCTCAATTGACAGGTCACATGGAAGAACAGAGAGGCAAAGAAGAGACACATTTTCTGCCTTTACTCTAATGCCTACTGCTTGGAAAAAAATTCAAAGCCTCTGAAACCCCCTGAGCAAACAGACCACAGAAGCAATGATATGAGTCTTATATGTTACTGAGTTTTCACCAGCACTCAGCTAAAAGCTGCTACACCCTCCTTAATCCAAAAAACATTTCTTTATCCAAGTCAATTATTTCCTGAAAAGGTGGCTGGAAAGACCCAAGTGTAGGGTGAGAGAGGAAGGTCTCAGGAAACAGCAGCCAAAGAGGCACTAGTGCTGGGACAAGTTCCACACGTCACATCCAAGAGTTATGGGATGTTTTTGATCAAGCAATGCTTCTCCTTACCCCTCCCAGCTTCCAGAGAAAGGTTGAGCTTCAGGAAGCCACAGGACAATCATTTCAACAGTGGCAATACCGAGCTCCTACCACAGCAGCACAGTGCGTGTGGCTGGGTTGTGCTCTCGGGCACAGAGCCTGGCTCTGGATGGCTTCAAAGGGGTGAGACTGTTCCCGTGTCTGGTGGCAGGGCTCCTCCTGCTCCCATCAGGAGGTGGCCAGCTCCTCTGGCACCCAGAACCTGCAGCCAAGCTGCAGATGCTGCTTTTGAAGTGCTGGCTTCAAACAAGAGAAAGAAAAAAAAAAAAAAAGGGAAAAAAAAAACAAAAAACATCCAATCCCAAATCCTTTCTCCTTTTGAAGCCTGGCTTAAAAGCAAATGAGAACCTGCAGCCTTGCTGCAATGTGATGGGACTCTTTGGCCTTCAGGGGCCCTTAAGTACATCTGAAAGGCATTTAACACCAATAAAATAAGCTGAGCTCTTGCTGGTATTTTCCTACCCCCCTTGCACATTATCCCCAGGCTGCTGTGAGCCATCTGTGCCCTGCTTCCCAGGGGAAGCAGGGTTAGGTAGAGGGGAGAGATTCAGGGATGGAGAGGGAGGCCTGGGTGAAAACCAGAGGCTGCTGGAAGCGCTGTCAACACACTTGGATTGTCATGGGGACATGGGCAGGTCAGCTGCCTGAGCTAGTGCCTAACACTGTTGGTGGAAGTGCTGTTCTGTGGGCACTCTCCTTTATTCCCTCCAAAAATTTTGCCCAAGGGAATATGAGGGTGACGTGCAGGGAGCTCTCTGTGGGGTGATGTTGGTGTTTTCCATGCTGGACCATGTCCCTGCTCTCCCAGTCCCTTCCTGGCTCTAGTCTCTGAGGAGCAGAACAGACCCAGTGTGGGCACTGGGTCATGCAGCACCTGGCTGTGGGTTTGGTGTGACGTGGGGTTGGTAGGTGTGAACACAAAATACCTCCAGACATCAGATATCTGTCAAAATGTGCCTGCACTAACTGTCAGGTATATTTTCCCAGGTAGAAGGCTTTGCTGTCTGAATGGCCATTCTAACCTCCAGAAGCACCACTTAAACCCAGTGACATGAGGCAACTTAGGGTTCCAAACCAAGGGGTGCTTTGAAGCCAGCAGAAAGCAGGCAGTCTTCTAGAGGCAGGCACGGGTGCTGGGCAGCTGCAGAGCTCCCAGGTTTGGGGCTCAACACAGCCCCATGGGCAGCTGCAGCAGAGGCATTTGTGGTGTCCTCACTTACATGCGAATTCTAAAGGCAGGTGAGAGGAACAAAGCAAGGTTTTCTGCCAGCTGTGAAAAACCCTTTCTGGGGAAGTGTTTAAGGGACAACAGGTCAGCTCTTCAAGACACAGATCAGGCCGTGTGTGCTGGGAAACGCAGGTGGGTATTCAAAGCCACTCCAATTACCCCAAATCCCTCTGTTGGAATTGTACAGTCGGGATAAAGTTGTCAGTATGAAGAACAGCAGCTCCAAAGAAAGGCCAAGCAGAGGAGCGGGTGCAGCCAGGTGGGCGGTGAGGAGCACTGCTGAGCTTCCTGCAGGATGACCGACAGCCCAGGAACGGGTTTGGAAAGCCAGCCTTGCTCTCCTTTAGAACAAGACCAGCACTCGCAGGACAGGTTTGTGTTTCACAGGGGAGCTGTCTGGCTCTGTGATCAGGGCTATCTGCAACGTGGCAATTTCATGTTGGGAAACATTTCACTTTTACAGCACCCCTATGGAAGGACCCTCAAATATTACTATCGAAAATCAGAAAGGCTGTGATGTTCTTTGCATCTCTACGTGTGTAAGCTGAAAATCAGGCTGTTCCATGTACTGGGCAGTCAGTGCCCAGTTTCTCTGGTAAAAGGAGTGGGAGCTGCAGGTGTGCCCAGCCCTCGGTGGTGCAGGGAGCACACCCTGCTCTCTCCACCACATGGTCAGCAGCTGCCTTGTGCATGTTTATGCCAGCCCTGATGTAATTAGCACCTTGATGTGTGTTAAATGAACCAAGCTTTCCAATTTTTCAGAGTAAAACTCCTAAAAGAAACAGCTGCAGGGCTGACAGAAATATGATTCTTTCAAAGTCTAATGAATTGTATAATCACTTCAGTCATTATTTTGCATCCTCCTTTCATAAATGCACAGGCAGGAGTCCTTGGAGCACCACAAGTTTTAAGGCTTACCAAGCCCATCATTCAAGATCCATCAATGTTCCCAAACCACTGTTAGGGATCACAAGCAAGCAGGGCACAGGCAGAGTGTGCTGGGGTCTGATGGCAGGGGTAGGGCACAGATGACTCCAGCACAGTTCAGAGACGCTCTCACTTTCACCTCACTGTGTTCAGCTCAGCACAGGGGCAGGAACACAGAGGATGGAGGCTGATGCCAAACCCGTGCCCTTCACACTCCAGCACACCAGAGCCACTGTTAAGCCTGTGGCCAGAACGACTGCCTGGGCCCAGCCCTGCCAGCCCAGCAGCCAAATGGCCATTCTGCAGGCTCAGGAAAAAGACATAAAACATGTGAAGGCTGGGGGAGTCCAGGCAAACTGGGGCAACAAAATAGGGAGCAGTGTTGTCCCTCCCTCCACAGCCAGTGGTGAGGGCAATTCAAGAGGGCTGTGGCAATGGCTCCAGAGGCAGCACCCACAGCTAACTGGCAGGACCTATGTCTTTGGATTCCTGTCCAGTGCCTAAGAGCCTTCAGATATTAAAATGAGGAAGATTTATGTGGATAGACAGACTGCTGTCATGTCCTCTCAATCTGGAGGAAAATGCTGCAAGCCAACTCCTGCCTATTCCATACACTCCCTGCTCTGTTCATCTGACTCGCTTATTTCCAGCTGGTACAATTTCCAATCCTTTGAAAAGTAGATTCAATTGACTTTTAACCACCAGGTAAATATGGGAGACATATATCTGCTTGCCTGTATTATTTCTGTTCTATTCAGAACACCTATGGGTTTTTATCCCTGAAGGGCTGTGATTGAAACATAATAAAGGATAGAAATACTGGAAGGTAATATGTGAAATACATAAGAATGTGTTCAAGACTGCATGCTCCCCATCCAGCTTGATTTGAATCTGTCCAAACAAATTCCAACGTTATTGCAAAATTCCCTCCCTGGCTTTACATGCAGCAAGTGCTGGAAAGGAGCAGTGATGTGTGTGGAGCTGCAGGAACTGCTGCACCA
This sequence comes from Empidonax traillii, assembly GCF_003031625.1. Classification (NCBI taxonomy): domain Eukaryota; kingdom Metazoa; phylum Chordata; class Aves; order Passeriformes; family Tyrannidae; genus Empidonax; species Empidonax traillii. The sequence goes on along the minus strand of NW_020955593.1, from coordinate 597,289 downwards.
AGCTGTTTAAAGCAAAAAGGCAGCTGATGGCAAGCTGGTGACCCAGGGAGCACAGCCAGCTCAGGGAAAGGGATATTAAGCTCCTGGGTTTGCAGAGGGAATTGGGCTGACAGGAACTTAGATCTAAAATGTTTTAAGCCATGCAATCCCACATACAAACTGCCAGAGACAGCTGGGCAAGAAAACATGAGGCACTTCAGTAGAGGTGACACTGCCCTTGGGAAGGAAGGGCAGGTCCCAGCCCCCTGGTTGCCCAGTCGAGGGCAGGTCAGCAGCTGTCCCAGAGGCTGCATTGGCAAAAGGGAGGCAGCACAGGAGTTGCTGCAGGAACCAGTCCCTGAAGGTGCAAGAGCTTATTTCAGCCTGTAGCCTCAGCTGGTGTCCACAGACAGCGGTGTCTGAAGTACCACAGGGTTCTCAACCCCAGGACTTCAGTCCTCTTCATCCTCCTCCTGAGTACACCCAGTCCTACAAAGGCTGCCTGTGGCATTTTGAACCCTGTGTTGCTGCTGGGTCTTCAGAAGCACACACTTTTAGCAGAGGCACTGACCAGCTCATTTTTGGAAAACCTCACCAATGGTTTGCTACGACAGAAAGGAAAAACAAGGAAAAATCCCAGCCTGCTCCAGCAGTTATGCTTGTATCTGGCTGTGATGAGCTCCTTCCCACCTGTTGGTAACACCAGCACCTTTGGGACCTGCTGCTCCCCACTGCTCATGCCCCACACAGAGACTCTGCAGGACACAAAAACACACACCTCTACCATGCAAAACTGGACAGCTCCAAAGCAAGAGGTGGGATAACACCCAGTAAAAAGGAAATAAACAGGGGGATATGAGGGTATTCATGCCAGTCAACAGTGCCATAGAAAAACACTCTCATAACATCTATTTACAAACACTAACACTGCCTTTTCAGCATCAAGAGGAGGCCAATTTATATAAATGCTTATTTTTACTAGAAAAGTGAAATCCTTTAAATGAAATAAAATGTTATTTATGGTTTTATGTACTTGCTGCTGATGCTCTGAAAAAAGACCCGCCACTGAAAGGATGGAGATATGCCACCAAGCACATGGGACAGGGGTTCACTTTACTTGAGATGTTTTAGCACAGTGGTTTCCTAAGTGCGGGAAGAAGATTACATTCTTCCTTTTATTCAGTAAGATCAATCTTACTGCTTCATTGAAAAGGAACTGGAAGCTGAAAGACAGAAGTCAACTATGTCGTTTCAAGCTGTGGAAAAAAGTGGATATGGAAAATGGCTGCAATCTTGAAAGACACGAGGACCAGGAACGACCATACTGTCTTTGTTATGTTATTGGCTTGTTGGAAATGCAAAGCATGTTTAGATAAACATTATTTTCCATATGTGTTCAGCGCATTCTCTCAACCATTAAAAACATTAAAAAAAATTCTATTTTTGGGCCTTTTTAATTGGAATTCAGTTCCCATCCAAATGCAGCTTGACCCACCATGTGTTTAAAAATTCCTCATATGGTAAATAGGAAAGCTGCCACTTACCTTATAGTAACATAAAAGTCTAAAAAATAAGGCTGAAATGTATTGTGAGATACAGTACTGCTTAAATATAAATGTACTGATAGATGACTTCAGCTTTAATTGGTAAAAGGAAGTACAGGACTTAGTGAAAAAGCTTACAAAGAAAATCAGTATATTTTGTTTCAAACTCAAATAAGAATCAGACTTAAGAACATCTCCTGAGAAAAGGAAATGCAGACAACTATTAAAATTGATTATTTGAGTACGTATTTCTTGCATAGCTAGCTTGCATAGCTAATGTTGCTTCACATCAATCTCCACTACCTTGAGGAAACTTACAATTTAGAAACAAGAACCAATGAAGACCCAGCAAAGGAAAGATAGTCACAATGAACAATTTTCTGACTGATGAGCAAAATTAATTCCAAATTACTTCCCTTCCCTGCCTTTGGAATTAGAACATACCTCTTTACTCTTCCTGCACTTTGCTGCAACGTTCACAGGTTGTCAGGGCTGCGAGGGGAATTTTGGGGCTCTGGACATTCTTTGCCACGCCCAGGGCAGCTCTGCTCCCCATCTGCCAGGGCAGCACGGGCATGACTGGAAGGATCCTGCACAATCCCACTGCCCTTTTTGGGCATCCTTGTGCAGACAGGGTCACCTCTGCTACCTGTCCCCCCAGCGCCCTGTGCAGCTGCCCTCACATAAGACATAGATGCCTCAGCAGTATCACCACGTGATATAAGGAACAAAACCAGCCAGGACATTCCTGTTTATCATGTTGCATCTCCCTGAGGATTTTCTGGTTTTGTTTTTTAAGGGGTCATGCTCAGTCCTTGCCATTTCTACCACCTCAGTTTTCCTCCCCACCCCGGTATTTCTGTTCACCTCCACCACGTATTTCCCGGGGGCACCTTCTCGGTGAACACAGCAACTGCTTGCACCAGTGTGGATCTCTGAGCAGCAGCTGGCAGGCAGCAAGTCTCCCAGCACAAGGCCTTCTCCTGTTCACATGATGCTTGGAATTCGAGCAAATGCTGGTTTTGGGTGCCTGCCAACCTCACAACCAACGAACAGGATCCGAAACAGAACTGGGATATTTGTTTTCTCTCGCCCTGGCAAGCAGCACAAGGTGGCATCCCTGGGGAAGCCCCTTCTCTGAGTGCCCGTCACTGGGGATTTTGTGGCTGCTGCTACTTCATGCAGGCAACGAAAAATGCACTTGGCACTGTGCAGCTTAAACAAAAACCTGCACTTTGTGCTGAAAGCACAGGTACAGAAATACAGAGATGCTGCCCCATCACCCCCACCCAGGAGTGGCCATGGCAACCCCTCACTGTGTGCCAGGGCCGGTGCCAGCCTGCACATCCCTCCCCAGCCCTGCCAGGCCACCTGGGCTGCAAGGGCCACACCAACCACGGGTCCCATCCTGGATGGCAGCGCTCCCACTGCTGTCAGTGCTGGGGCAGGTCTGCGGCAGCAGCCACGGCATCAAAAGTTTTAGAACGTGGTGTCAGAGCCTGCAGTCTGTCAGGGTGACTTTGCTTTGAAAGCCTGGATGGCAGTAAAGATGAAAAATGGTTTTGCCATTTTCTCCCCGTCTGCCCTCACACTATTTATGCCCAGCAGGACACAGAGGGCCTGCTCCCACCACATGGCTCCCATTCCTATCCCTGAGTGACTACCAGCCACTGGCCAAGGGCTGCCTGAAGAAATGGCTTCCTCTGAGATCAAGGCAGCTGAAGGCTGGGGAAGAAACACCCCTTGGGCACAGCGGAGGCACAGCAGGGATTAAAGAGATCTCCTGAAATCCATGCCTGTAGCTCAGTCAGGGCACTTTAAGACACACTTCCCCACTTTAAGACAGCCATGAAATCTGGCAAACAGCATCAGTCCTCCTCTAGAGTGCCCAGTAACCCTGACTCTGCACAAGGGCCCGAAACAGCAACAGGATATAGGGGATATACTGATACAATGAACTGGAAGTATCCGAGAAGCTGAAACCAGGAGGGTTTTATTAGAAATCCACAGTTTTTCTGGGATTTTCAAATAAATAAAACCAAAGCAATCTAATTTTTTCTGAAGTCCAAAGCTAGTTAATTTATTTCTAAGTGTCCTGACTTCCTCAGACTTCCTGACCGAAACACTCACCAGCGCTCCACACGAAATTTCAGCTCAAAGAGCCAGTTTCAAAGACTTACTGCTACCAGCTGACAGGAAAGTCAAACTGCAGTTTTTGACCTTAATAAAAGTCTTATACACTTTCTTCTAACATTGTAAGTATAAAGAAACATGAAAAATGACTAAAACCAGGGCACCAGTTGTGGGTTGAGTCCAGCACTTCACATCCATTTGACACAAGTGTAAATCCACAACTAATAAAGCAAATTGGGTAAACAAGGCCTTTTGTTTGAGACACAGCTGAGGGCTACCAAGGCATCTGTAAAATGGGTTTCTCTCCTCAGCACTCTTACCCCTTCTTGCCTAAAGTACAGGGCCTGAAGACAGGGGAAATGGGGTAGTTTTGGTCCTCATTACAAAATCAGCTCTCAGGGAGGCTGTGCTGAGGTTTCCCTACCCAGCTCATGCAGACTGTGCTACAACAGCAACACACCAGGCTAACTGCAATCCCACAGAGGGCTCCTGTGAGAGAGGAATGGTTGGGAACCCTCCTGAAAGACCCTCCATCCTAAAGAAATGGACTGGGGAAAGGCTGAGGGAAAACGAGGATCTGTGACTCATCCTGTTCCCCACATCCTGTTTGATGAGTGATGCCCAAGAGAAGGAGACTTCGGAAAGGGGGGACCAGAATCAAAATCCAATGGGTCAGAAGCCTGCAGTTGCCCTGTCAGCCTTTACCCACCAATCTCAGCTACAGGCAGGATCATGCCCATAGAGCTCGAAATCTCTGCCATTCAGAGGATTTATTAAAAGTATTTTACTTTTGCTCCCCTGAAATTACATCATTCTCCTCTTTTATCTGCCTTAAGTGTCAGGAGAGTGTGATGTCAATGAGATGTACAAAGGCTTTTGGGTAGCTGAACAGTTTTATAGTCCCACATTGATAAATTAAAGCATTTGTCACTGTTACCACATTAATGTTTCTTCCAGAGATCAAAGTCTGGATTTGCTGCATTGTGGTACCATCCTCTGCTATGCATTACCACGCATTACCTTGTGAGAAAATGAATTGTGATCCTGTATCTTTACATTCACAGTTTAATCACGCCCTGATTGTCACACCTGCTGATTCCCATCTCCACATGCACTATGCAAGCCATTTTTGCAGTATGGATTTTCTCCTTGATACCTGCGTGAAAAGCCTGAATATCTTGTTTCAGGACAATCACTTTCTTCTGGCTCTGAAAGGCTGCTTCTGCAGCAAAGAATACAGACAATTTCCTACCTTCTGGAACCCTGGATTCAGTCATGTTAATTTACATTTATATAGCACCTTTCATCCCTGAAGATCCCAATGCACTTTACAAACTCCCCCTTCTCTGTACACAGAAGCTGTACAAATAGACACAGCTCCATAAACAGACACAGCAGTCCCACCACTGACTGCTGAAACACATCCCTCCGTGTGTATTCCCAGCACACTCTAGCAATCCACCTCTGCACACCCTGCAGCGTATCACCATCAAGGAGGAAGACAAGGCAGAGTGATTTAGAGGCACAGCACTTCCCTGTCGGGGAGGCACGAGGAATCTAGGCAAGCAATGGAATGTCAGCCTGGGAGACTGACATTTCCTTGGCACTCTGCTACATAGGGTAAAATCAGGTGAAAACTGGTTTGTGGTGAGTTACACCTCGCTGCCTCAGTGCTGCTTTCAGAGCTTGTACAAGTCCAGGCTTGCTGCTCCCTTCCACTGAAGGGGTGACCCTCAAGTAGTTTGTTTTATAAAATGGAAAAGTACCTGCCTGCTTTGTAATGAAAACGTAAGGGGAAATAACCCTCCCTCCCCAGCAGCAGTTGTTGATTAGCTCCTGCCAAGCTGAAGATGGAGGAGAAGGGAGAATCCCAACATACCTGAGACACCTTTTTGACCACGTCGCTGCCCACCAGAAAGCCCTGTGCGTAGGAACGTGCTGCGATGAAGGCTCGGGTTGCCTTCACCTTCAGGTCCCTGGGAACTTCCCCGAAGGGTTTGTGCTGCTCTGCGTGTTTCACCATGCAGTCCAGGTACTCATCTGTGATGTGGTACTGGGGATTCATCAGCTTGAAGAGCCGCTCCAGCAAGCGTGTCCAGAACTCATTGAGGGCCTCTTCCAAGTTGATGTTGGAGCTCCGGTAATAGCGGCGCAGCTCGCTGTACAAGTCCTTGAAGACTTTCATATTTTGAGTGTACAATTCTCCATACATGCTTGGAAAAGCATCATAAAGGGCCTTTTCTGACTTGTTCAACAAATCCTGGAAATAACCTGAAAAACAAGAAAAAGGAGAGGTGATGTATTCCAGAGAAGCTGGAACCCAACAGGCTGTGTCATTTGGCAGCATAGCTGAATACCCTGAGAAAAGAGAAGGGCCCCAGTGGAGCATTTCTTCCAACCAACCTTACCAGACTCTTAGACTTGAGACTTAGCTGAGAAGATTGAAGGGGGAACCCCTCAGTGCCCGAGAACCATGGTCTGGCACTCTGAGTCTCTGTCAGCCTCACCTTGAACCAAAACAGAGTCTCTTTGGGTGCAGAAAGTGTCACAGTACTACTCATAGCTTTTCTTTACAACTGGCATTGCCTAACTTATACCCCAACTTGCCACATGTCATTTCCAAAGCCCTGGTGAGATGAAGCAGGGCTGCCACCAACAAGAGTCCCAGCCCTTCCCAGAGCCACCCTGCCAGCCCTGGCCATGGCAGCCAGCCTGGCTCCGAGGCACAGCCTGCAAAGCACGTGCCAGTCCCAGGAGCCGTGTCAGGAACAGGCACGTCTTTCTGTGGATTTCAAGACGGGGCTGTACCCAAGTGTTTGTGAACTGAGGCCAACATTATCATGTCTGAGGGTTCTTATCCCATTTGCTTTCTTGGATGTGCATCCTGCTTTTGTTTCGGTATGAATAACTAAATGGTTTTACAGCCCAAGTTCAGCAGTCATAGATGTGACAGAAATGTGACTCTCTTGTACGCACAGCAAGGTAAAGATGGCAGATTCAACTCCTCCCTTGCCAACACCTTTAGGTATTTCCATCCTCTAAACTGCCAGCTACCTTCAGGCTGAGAATGCACAGTAGGGAACTCATAGCAGGACTGGCCTGATTCAATTTATTGATTTACATGAGCAACTTCAATCATCATTTAAGTCAGTGAGAAGCAAAATAATTTAAATAATAACTTTCATTTCAATTATATTTGTATTTTTTAAGGCCTTTTTGAAGCAAACTTGATTATACTATTCTCTAAATCTAAATTACTATTATTTTTTTTGGTGATGTATGATAAGCTCTAGTTGGAGAGAAACTGTTACTCAGTTAATTAAAATCAAACAGCATGTATAAATTAACTCCACTGTGCTAGGCATACAAGGAAAGAAAAAAGCTTCTGAAAAATGCATATTGCATGTACAAAGCTTTAATAAACAATGTGATTTTTTAGGGAATGCAACTGACTACAGTTAAAGACCTCTAAAATTGTAGAACTACTAAACTTCAGTTCCATCATCTTGTTTATATTCAGGGACTGGAAGGGCCATACAAGCTTTCCTACAGTATTAATGTCTCATTGGCTTCTCAGATTCGAAGCTAAAACTCAACAATTGAATCAACCAGTGAAAAGACCCTTTGCATCTTCACCACAGATTTGCTAATACCAAAACTTCCTGTACGATTTTAACAAAGAAATACTAAGCATTAATAACCAGGCCTCCTCCAGCCACAATTGTGTGCTGCTTAATAATTTAAAAATTAAGTGCTTTTAAAAGATTGTGAGTAAATTAGGTCTTAGCAAAAGTTTGGTTCAATCACTTCTGGAGGCAATAAAAATATGTTATCTAAAATGCTGAATAAAAACTGGTTTCCAAGTGTACTTTTGGAAGAAAATGATTCTTATTCAACCTGACCAGGCTGGCAGTTTATATGTCCAAACATTTGTCCTGGGGAACCCTCCTTCTCCCAAATACTGCTCTGAATGTATTTCTATACCTTCCCTACTGAAACTGGTTTTCTCCCTACAGACACCAGGCTTGTCAGGGCCCCTAAGCCACCTATAAAACGACCTTGTAATGGGGTGCTCTTAATAGAAAAAAAAGTCAAAAGCTGATCTCATCAACAAGTACTTTGCTAAAGACTTCAGTTTAATAAGAAGAGGTGCTGCAGCATGTGCCATCCTAACACAGCTTATCCAAGCCTCTCCTCTGCAATCTCAAGCAAAGGGTGACTTGAGCCCTGCCCTCTCCCCGGGTCCCAGCTCCCACTCCCCTGCCCCAGCTGCCAGAGAGGACCTCTCTCCCAAGGCAGGACAACCTTGGCAACACACACACAGGACTCATCCTGGTAACCCTGACCCAGCAGCCTCTGCACAGACCTTTCTTCTGCTGTGAAGTGCTCACCCTAACCCTGAGGGCCCAGCACAGCAACTGTGTGCACCCACTCCTGGGAGGTTCTGGCTACTCCACCAACAGAGCTACAGGAGGATGATTTGCTCTGGCACTGCTGTGAGCTGACTCGGGGCTCATTCTGCTGCAGTGCCACCTTATCTTGTTGCAAGGGCACCTGAAGCATCTCCCCAGGGGGCTCACCCAGGGCTCACAAGCCAAGCAGATGACTGCCAGGCTGATAGTTTGTCCTGGCAGGATACTTTTCCCAATCTGAGTAATCTGAGATGGCTTTATTTCTGCTGCCAGAGTCTTCCTACCCGTACAATGAACGAAAACAGCACTCACCTCCAACAAACACATAATACAAAGTTTCTCTGATGTTGCTGAGATGTATAAAAGCTGCTCTGTGTCTTAACATATCAAACACTGCTGGATGCCCATTCAGAATTTAATTAAACTGAGCTCAAACTCTCTTTCTTGTATAATCAGTGGTCTTTTCTCTGTGACAAGCGACACTAACTGAACTAATTGCTCTTCAGTGCAGGTACAACATGCAGCTTTGCACTCACCATCACAAGGAAGAAAACACCAACACAGTCCAATTTGTCAATTCAAGGTAAAATTACTTTCTTTGTATTGCTACAGGACAAACAAGATGTATATCTTCCTGTCAAAAAACTGGAGACTGCTCTCAAAAAAGTCCAAGCTAATTAAGGGCTGATGAACTGTTACTTCTCCCCCAAGTGAGAGCACACCAATTACAGACAACTCCTTTTGTGGCTAGTTCTCAGAAGGTTCTTCTAGATCTCACACACTGAGAAAAAAAAAATCTACACTAGCTAGGGAAAATTAATTAGCAATTAAGTCTAAATGTGTTTGTGATGAATGGCTGAGCTGGCAGGGAATTTAAATGCCCATTTTGCAGCAATAGAAGGCACTAAGAAGTAAGGTTTGTCAAGAAGGATGCACAGGAGCTTGTGCCCTGGTCCTCAGCACAGTGTCAGCCAAGACCTCCAGCTAACACTGCATCTTTTCCTTAGCACTCCCTGCCTGCTGATATCCAACCTTTTAAAATGTTTAGACATGTTCATAGATAAAAGATATGCAGGGACTTGGGATAAACAGCTTGCTGAAGCACAGTTCAGGCATCTGCCCTTCTACCTTGATTTCAGGTAGAGGGAATTATTTATTTGAGGGAAGCACCCCATTATCTGTAGCCATGGTGGGTGGGGCAACCTCGGGTAATCTGGTCAGAAGTCTCTGGTAATACAGCTCTTTCTCTCAGAAGTTAACAATGAGCACCCAGCAGGTCCATTTGGATGTATTTTGGTCCACCACTGCTGGGTCTCAGGCAGGGCACAAGCACATGGAGGCATTTTCACCCAGGTCACACCCTGGACACATCCACAAGGCTCCCAAGCTCTGCTGACACCACGTTCTCCATGCCAGCATCAGCAGGCTCAACCTATGACTTCATTCATGCACTGTAGCATGTGGCTTCGTCAGCCTCAGGAATGGCAGGGATGGAGGGAAAGGGCTCACAAGGAGCCAAGTGCTGCAGCTGTAAAGCACTTCTGTCTCCAGGAGTCCTCTCTGCACTCCCATCCCTGGGAGAAGGTACACAGACAGCTGAGGAGGCTCTGCAGAGGATGCTTCCTGCTGAAAGGATGAACCTGTTTCCACTCTGAGTCACAAGTACAGATTTTGTGCACCTGTGTTGGAAAAACCAGAGCTGTTCTTGGCTTCTGTCAGCCTCAGGAATTTGACAGTTCTGGCCAGATACCTTCCTGTGAGTCACCTGCTAAATCCATGACTGGGCTTCCCCACTTCCAGAAAGTTTTCTCCAGGAGCCACTGAACCGGTGAGTCCTTCCTCCCCACTGCTGGCTAAGGGATTACAACACCCAGGAGGCGACTTTCTAACACCCGTACTCCAGACAAATCAAACTCAATTTTCCCTGAGCAAATGCAAGGCACAGCTCCTCAGCCAAGGCCGCTTCTACATGAAACACCACCTTTCACACCCTTGCTGCAAAGTATTCAAAAGAAAAATAAAATGAAATGGCAGTCTGCTGGTTTTTTATTATTATTATTATTGCCTATCACTTCCAGGCTCAGAAACAAGACAACCAGCTTTGCTCAAAGGCAATTTGGCAGGGGCTAGGTCTGAAAAAGTCTGCCTCAGGTACCAAAATGACAGAAAGTTATGAGCAAAGAAATGAAAGGTTTTTACAACCAAGACAGTTCTGCCACCTTGGCCGCTGTTTCTCTTGCTGTTGTAGTGACAAAAACTTTTCAGAGAATTAAGTTTTCAACCAGAATCTATAACCTTTGCATTCAAGAGAGATTGTAAGTCCCTACCCATTCCCCCGCTTCACAGCTTCCCAGTGTTCGCAGTTCATATTTTCACGGTTTCCACGTTTTCACAACTCTGGATTCAAATTGGGAAGCTGTGAACAGCACGGCAGGGACCGGCAGTTTCTCTCTGAAGATGGAAAGTTTTGAGTTTCTCCTTTATCGCTCCCTCCACCCCCAAGTACTTTATCCAAGATCTTTGATACCATTTGATCACTCAACATCTGGAACACACTGGGGTTTCTTCAACTAATATAATGATGGAAGGGGAAGGGATGTAGGAGGGAATAAAGAGGTCACTTCAGGCATGCAGCAGAGCAGGCTTTCTTCAAAACACATCAAATTTGAGAGGCATGCTAGAAGAAATAGGAGAGATGGAGAAAGGTGACTGAATTACTTTCAATCTGAATATTATTAAAGCCTTAGGCAGAAAACTGCAGCACAAAAAGTCTCACACATAACTGGAAAGAGATGAGGGAGGAAAACACGTGGCTCAGATGATGCCATTAATTCCAAAATCAGATGTTAAGACTGAAGCTGTTCCTAAAGGCAGGTTTAGCACTGGATGACTGGATTTGATGAAGACCTTGGGCAATCACCTCTACCTACATCTGGAACTCAGACATAAGAGAAGGCTGAGGGAAATATGCTCACCACTAACACCACTGCCATGTTTCAAGAAGGCTGGACTAAAGAACAGCAGAGGAAAATTAGCTGGTTCTGTGATGCCCAGAACCTCAGTAAAAGCAGGGAAAAAAATAGGACAAGGATGTCTACTAGAGCAGAGCTCCCTCTAGGTGCCAGACCTGTTGGTCTGAGGCTCAGTATTTTCCCGGGCTGAGTTCCCATCTAATACACTGCTGCACTTCCCAGTACCAATTTGCTTCTCCAGTGTTCTTGCAGTCAATCTACTATTAGAAGGGAATAATTCAGCAACATATTTAAGCCATTAAAATCCAAATCTAATACATTCATGTCTGTTTTATTCACCTTGGCAAGTGCGATGATATTTTATTTATAAAATTGTTATTACTCATTACTAATTTAAGTACTACCCATGGCTGTGCTGAAGAGCTGATAGCAATCCAACAGCAGTGACATACTTTGGTTCATACCTTAGCTGGGTGCTGCCTCAGGAAATAGCCAGAGAGACTGACTTAAGCTCCATGTGCAGATAGCCCTGCATGCAGCAATCCTGATGGCATTTTCCTAAAGGGTCACCTCTCTCCTCACAGCTTCACACTCCTGTGAAACTGCTGCTCTACTGTAGCTGCTTCCCCAGTCCTGGAAAACCCTGGAGAATGCAGTCCCTCCCTGCTGTATTCTGGATCACTCCCACCTACAACATCCCTCCCAACACCCCCCTCTTCAGTGGCTGTGAGCTAAAGGCATCAGGACAAACTAAGACTCAGATTGCAAAGAAAGAGCCCAAAGAAATGGAGATAAAATTAGCTTTTACCTAGAAGCCAAAGGATGAACGGTAAGATGAGTGTGCCAGTATGTAAGAATTATGATGCTTTAAGGTAGTACAACTTCAAAATGTTTAGGATTTGCTCCAAAGAGCCACCTGAGTGATCTCTTCTCTGCACATGGTGTCCTGGGACTGTGTGCTGGGAACTGTGTGGGAACACAGGACTGAAGAGATATTGTGGGCCAATGAAACAAGTAACAGCTCTGCTGTGCAAGCATTGATTTTGTACTCTCCTAAACCTGCTCAGTGACCAGCATATTGAGATTTTGGCCTCATTCCTTTTGGAAGGCTGGTCCAGAGCACCTCTTCTGATGGGTGGACTCCTTTTCTCAATTTCTGGTCTAAGTTCATTCTTCATCCACTTGGTCTTTGCCAATATGGTTCTACAGTTTCAATTGTTGTTTTTATTTCCTGGTGTTCACTCTCCAAGACATTTATACACCAAGTCCCACACTTCCTCACTATCCATGCTGCCTTGCTACACAAACAAAGGTATTTTCCACCCGTTACACCTGACAGACTCTTCAGTCCTCTGGATTGCTCCACTAGCTCTTCTCTTCACCTTTTCTGCTTGGCATTAACTTTTCTTAGCTGTGAGTAGTCAGAACTACAAACAACATCTCCTTTTCTTCACTGGCAATAACACTGTGAATACTGCAAGAACTGCACTTGTCTTTTTTAGGAATGCATCCCATTAGCATTTCACAGACTTTCTGCCACCATCCCTATTCTCCCCTTTGCTATTTCCAACCAAATAATTCCCAGCTGTAGGCCTCACTCTGGAATATTGAATTTCACCCTATTTCTATTATTTTGGTTATCATGGTTATCTACTATCCTCTTAAATAGTGACAACTTTTCCCAGCACCGTGCCACCAATTAATCTCATGAATGCATTTCCTGTCATTTGTGCCAGTTTTTAATGGGGCTGTTAACCAGGATGGGATCTAGGCCTGTCTTGAGAACCACAACTGAGACCTCCCTCCAGCCCAGGAGCTCTTCTTTCAACACAATGCACTGCTGCTACCCCCTCAGCTAGTTCACCTAATAATTCCTTTACTAATTTTCATCTTCTTCAGCTTAATTAAGTACTCAGTGCACAGATGCAAATGTCTTTGAAGCCTCCTGAGATGGATTAGTTGATAGAACTGACACACCAGGAACAACAGTGAAAGCAGGCAGCTATTTGACTGAATCTCTACAATAGCTGCCTTTGGGTAGGAGCAAAAGTCAGCCTACCTTAAGCTGGGACATACAGCAGACCCCTTGCTTCTTGTGTTAGGGAAAAAGGAAGATTTTTGTGAAAACAGAAACATTTTCCTGTAAAAGAAAGTTGCTGTTGCATGAAAATCCATTTTGGAACATGACTCTGCTAATGAGAGGCCCCAGGAGGAAGCACCTCTAGTCACTCCAATAAACTGTACCTCTTCTGCCAGGACTTGGATAACATTTTCATTTGACACTCTTTTGAGTGGCAAAGAAGTGTAATTATTTGCACCTATTTTTTTCCTCATTCCCCCTCTTCTGTTTCTACAGTTTTCTAAGAGAGTTTGCTTTTACCTAAGTCAAGCAGAACTGGATCCAGCCATCAAAACAAGGGAGTGGAGGATGTTACCTGGCAAGAAACTTCCCAGAGGGGAGAGGTGGCCTTCACTCAAAGAACAGTGGGAAGCTGGATATTCTGCTTGTCCTCCCAGTGAGCACCATGCCCACTGGGGTCCAACAGGTGTCACCCAAGGTGACAGCAGCAAGTCTGAGTGTCACAAGCACAGCAGCAAGACCCTCCCCAGCCCCTGCCCCAGCTCTCTCCGAAACAGGGCTAGTGAAGAAACTACTTTAGGCTTTGATCATCTTGATGCACTCTATTACTTTCCTGATGTCCCTCAGAAACAGATCTGTGCAAACCTTGAACTCAAGCTCATACAACTCTGCAAAGACAAGAGCGCCTTGGATCTGGGGAACAAAGGAGACAAAATAATCCGTGTGAGTGGCAGGACACAGAAGCAAAGCCTGTGCACAGGCTGCAGCATTAACAGGAGTCAGCACTCCCCCCTAGGATGAGCCCACTGTGATATTTCCTTCTGCCTGGCAGCAAGACAGTGAGGAGGGAGCTGGAGCAAGTGGCTCACACCTGCTCAGAAAGGGAATCCAGGCGTCACACAACACCCTCACAGATCCCGGGATATTAAATGCCCCAGCACAACATATACCACAGCTGACATCCAAACCAGTTGCTTGGTAGCTCCTCTATTGTTTAGGCTTGGAATTTCCACATTAGGAAGGGCAGTGCAACAGCAGGGGCAGGTGCTTGGGGTGAGGGAGGCCCAGCGGCCCCTCTGGGCTGCACAGGCAGGACTGCATCCATGCTGTGTGTGCAGCCCTGCTCCAAAGGTGGAATGGCCGAGCAGGAGTTGGTTACTAAGGTGTGCCAAGGTTTGTGTGGCAATGACAAGGTCAAATGGGCTCCAGTGGTGCACAGGCACACGCATGGCAGGAGATACCCAAAGCCTGTATGCAACTGTGGCTCTGTGTCCGTGTGTGAGACTGAAAGACAAGCTGCACCAGGGCCAGATTTTTCATGGTTTTTTTCAAACTTCAGCATCCATCAAGTTCCAACCCTGTCCCCTGTACACCTTCAGCCTGCCTGGCAAAGAACGAAGAGCTGTGCAGTGGATTTGCTCTGTTTGCATCCAGGGTGGAATAAACAAACACAAGAGATGTGAATCTTTAGATTATTTTCCCTGTGTGTTTTCCCTGGATCTGAGCTGACAAGAGATTTCAATCACCTTCTAAATACATCTGTGCTACAACCACAGACTTGCAGCAAATGATGAACTGCAAATATTGCCCCAGCAGGTTCTTATCAAACAGATTTCAGCACAACCTCTCTGTGAGATTAAGACTGGGAAGATGTGTGGGCGGCATTCACCAAGTGGGAGTCAAGTCTGATCTGGCAGCTCAGTCCTCACTAGAGAAAGAGAAGGCACCTCTCTCTTTAGCATGAGCTGAGCTCTTCTTTGGAGCCACTCATCTCTCACTGTAGTAGGAGTTGGGACAACTGAGGTAGAGTAGGCTGAACTTTTGAATAAATGAAATTTTGTGAGATGAATTTTTTCCCTTTAAGAAAGGCTGCATTTAGAGGCAAACCAATAAACACCACAGCTATCACTGACGAGAACGTGAAAGGCGGTAATATTAATTGCTAATACCGTCTGCTCCTTTCCAGGTTTATTCAAGACCTGAAGGGTTCCACTTCTCCAAGAGTAAAATAAATTCAGATGTATCTTACAATATTGTTGGCAGTTGCAATATACAACCTGGATAAATGCACATTACACACCTGTGCAGAAAAGGTATTTCTCACTCCAGAAAGAAAAGTGTTCCTTTCCCCCAGCTGAAATGAACAGCTGGTTATGCAGAAATGTGCTCTCCCAGCTGCAGATGAACAGCAGAGGGCCAAGGTAACCCCCTAAAGCCTTGGCTGCTTGTCCATGTACCGAGCTGGTGACAAGCTGCAGGGACATGGCATGAATGAGACAAGCAATGGATCCACTCAGGACATTCCTGTGCAGGTTG
The DNA here is from genome assembly GCF_003031625.1 of Empidonax traillii. NCBI lineage: Eukaryota > Metazoa > Chordata > Aves > Passeriformes > Tyrannidae > Empidonax > Empidonax traillii. The sequence continues at coordinate 581,853 of NW_020955593.1, read as the reverse complement.
TGACGTCTCCAGCAATACCACTCTGATCAGAGACACTGAGGTTGACTTTCACTCTCCCTCCATTTCAGCAAGCACCAGGCAGCTGCCAGTTTGCACACTGACCTGCCCAAGTTCAACATCAATGTTCTTCCCTCGTCTCCAACACACACTGCCAAGAGCTGAAAATAATGAAGCCTTTATACCTTTCAATACACATATTCCAACTTCTTCCTTACTTACAAAATATACTATGAACCAATTTGTCACCAAGTCAGGCTCTTTGCAGCATGATTTTAATTGAGAAAAACATCAGTGAATGATTGTCTCTTTAGAATTAAATGCATTTTCACTGCCTGCAAAAAAAAAAAAGCGAACAACCTCATTGTTTGTGTCTATTTTTGACACTTTCTGTGTTCAAAGAGCATCCACACTGCATAGTTTTAAAGACTAAAACTCCTTGCTTGAGTTTGCAAAAGCTGTGTCAGTGGGACAGAACTGATGATGGCTTTTTATCTCCTTCCTTAGTGCTGCCCTCTGCTCAAAATAGCCTCTAGACAAACCATTTTTTGTTGGGTTAATTGTATCATTTGGATCTATGCTTGCCACTGCATTTTTGCAGTATAGAGTATCTAAGACACATGGTCCTTGGATATCTAAGCATCTTGAGAATCTGACACATGGGTTTTCCCAAAGGAACAAGGAGGATAAAAATTACCAGCTGTGGGGATAATATTCCAGAGAGGCAAAGTTCTCCCGTCTATTATTGCAGGAATATCTAAGTCTGTATAAAGCTCTTAATCTCTATCTTTCTGTCCTTCAATGTCATCAGAAAATAACTTGTCTCTTTGTAAAAATATTTTGCTTATGACATTCCTGCCCGTGGAACCAGTATCAAAAGGAGAAACAGGTAAAGATGAGTGAAGACAGTTAGTGTTAATATCCAACCTGAGGTACACAGCATTTATCTGTCTCTGACAGCTGGGAGTGGAAAGAATGAACACAGAGACAATAACATGCATGTCTGTGATTGGAATAATAGGCAAATTAAAATCAATTCCTATTTTAATATAGATGAAATGTGGATATTTTATATACAGTTACTCTAAACTAATATTAAGACATTCCAAAACACTTCTAGAAACAGAAAGATGGTGGGTAAAACACAGCACTCCCTCAGCACTTCAGTGCATGGGGATTTATTGCAGGAATAACCACATGGTACTTCTTTTCCCAGGTGCCTGCTTCAAAAAAAGCTAATTTTAGTAATGGTTAAGGAAAAGGAATCCGTGCTCTCTGGTAGATACCACAATAAAAATTCCAGCAGCAAATTTTAGTTCTTGTCTCATCCGACAGCACCTCTTCTGTTAAACACCACTAACTTTTCACCTGGTCCAAAGATAAAAATTTAGATAAAGCTGGATTTTCAAAAATCCTGAGCATCATTTGACTACTGCTGCTTCAAAATACAAAGTCACTTATAAAGCTTTTGTTTGCTTGTTTTTTAAAGGGTTGCTAAGCATACACTGCCTTATAGTCATGCTGGGATAAAAACACTGAATTCTCTGGGCTTGGGAGCCTTGCTTGGCTGGAGCCCACCTGTGACCCCCCAGGTAGTGCTGGCTCTATACAAAGAGGTAAATATTAGACCACAGAAAACCAAACAAGTAGAAAGACTTCTGAATGAATGGATGCAAACATGGCACCAGACTGGGAGGTCAAGTGTTCTGATCCTTGGCTGGGTGTTGAAAGCCTTATGAAGAGGATCAGTTCAAAACTAGAATGAGTCAAAACACTGAGACACCACAACCTAAGCTATAGCTGTCCTACTACTGAACTACCACTAGCTGAGTTTGCTGCACTTCACAGAGACTGAAAAGAGTAAAAGACCTTGTCCAGTACTTGGGCCTTTCTCAATTATGTCTGAGTATATTTTCTAAGGGGCATAAACATACTTATGTTTGTTTGTGGACTATACATATGTTACATATTACTGACTTTAGAAGTCTTAAAAGTAAAATCACATCATGATTATGACCAGCATGGAAAACCTGCCACAAAATCTATTTGCTTTGGGAAGCTGCCTGATGGAGGAAGCTGCTGTTCCATCCTACCTATGGCTTGAAACCCCCCATCCCTCTGCTGTTCACCAACACTGTTTTTAGATGAGACACATGGAGTGAATTTTCCCAGTCCAACAATTTGGCTAAATCCCCATGGATAGCCACATAGGCTACACTTGACAATGCACAACGCAGTAGCAATCTACAAATACATGGCTAGGGACTATCCTGCACCCTCCACCATCATTGCATAGGGACAGGACAGACAGTGGACATCAGCATTTTCACTGGTCTGTGTGGCATCTTCACTCTGTACCAGCATTGCAAACCTAAACTACTCCAAACAGAATATAGCCCTTATTTAGGGCTCTAAAGTAAAGCAAAGCAGAAACTAATATCTGCTGGGATCTTCCACCCCTGCCAGTCGAGTGTGCTTCCCTCAGCCAGGGCTGACCAGCAGACAGTCACCTCCACACTACTTATGGACATTTAAACTTCATCTGACCCTCATCTGGAGGCTTGGGAGAGTGTGCACAAGAAGCTGAGAAATGTCTCTCATCACCCATCTCACTAATTCAATTTTAAGATGTACGTATAATAAAAGTATTTATAATTTATATGAATCAAACATAAATCACTTTTGAATTTGCCGGCATTATAAAACCTTAAAAGAAAACCTGCTTGGGTGCCTTGTGCCTCTCAAGACTCTCAGCTGGATACATCAGTGACTGAGCACATCTGCATCCGCTCCTGGCTGTCATCATTCTTATGGAAGGGAGATCAAAAATGCATGTTAAAGAAAATATTAGCTGAGAACTGGAATGGTTACTGCTCTCTGAGTGCAGCTATGCTTAGGAAAAACAGAGAGGAAACTACATGTGCTCCTTCTTTTTAAAAATTCATTTACAACAACTAAAAAAATGCTTTTGTTATCCTGAGATGCTGGCACACTCCTCCTGCAAGAGATGGGACTTCTGCTGCTGTTGAAGCATCTCTGGCTCCGGTCCAAGTTTGAAGGATGGGAGAAATGGATACTTGTTAAAAGCATGTGCCTGAATTAGTTCCCCAACACAAACTTTCCTTTTTCTTCCTGTCAGATTTTTATTCCAAGTACACTGGACTTGGGGCCAATTCTGTAATAAATTCCGACCTCCTTAAAATGTATTCCCACAAACGTAGATTGAAATCCTCATTAAACAGCTTGATAATTTAATGCATTTAGTACATTTAATATGCACTGATGAGGATGCATGGAGAGGTTGACAAGCAGCTGTCATTCACCTTTTTCTCTTATCACAAATGCTTCAGGCCACTCAAAATAACCTCAGATCTGGCAGAAGATTTAGAACAGACAAAAGGAAATACTGTTTCAACTAGCCAAGTTATGGAAAACCCCATTCCTGCTACAAAATGTTCTGGATGATGAAAAGTGAAGTAAATGCAGAAGATGATCAGATCAGAGAAAAGGAAGTCCACTGGTGGGCATGAAACAAATGAACAAGACATCCAGGGTAGCAGAGGAACCACAAAACATTCACAGGGTAGAAGGCACAAAAATAAGTTTGGCACTGCCTCCATAAACCAGGGTGACCCTCACTAATTGCCATTACCCTAACTGACCTGGGATACAACCAAGACTGAGGAAAGAATCAGAGTGAATTTTATTCTCTGGGAAAAGGAAGTTAAGATAACAATCACTAGACTCAGAACACAGACCCACTAAACCCAGCCCAGAGCCCCTGCTGGGTCCTGCCCGGCTCACCGGGCATGAGGCGCCCCAAAGCCTCCTACAACCAGGACCTGGGCCTTGGCCAAGCTCCTGTTTCTGGCACTGTCCCACTTAACCAGAACCCTCTTCATGCTGCAAATGCTCTTCTGTGACCTTGTTGTGCCTAAATGTATCTCCAGAGAGCTTCCATAACCCAGAAGCTCAGTGATTAATTAGGATAACAAATTAGGTACCTCCTGTTAGTGAAAAGCCATGTGATACAGCACTAGATGACGATGTGCAGACATGCTTTCTGAACAGCAGCTCAGACTGGGTGATGCAGAGACCATGTTATAACCCAGCTCAGACACAGGCAGCTTGTGAAGGTGACACAGATCCAGCTTTTTCTTTACAACACACTGATGAGTGAGACCTGAACATCTCCTCTGCATGTAAACGAATCCATGGAAACCTACAAAGATATCTTATACTACCACTGCAACAATACTAGTAATAAATGCAGCTTAGTGTCAACTCTGGGCTGAGGCAGTGGATAACATGACAACCTGAGCAGTGCCTCTATTAGGGCTCTCTGTTAAGGGAGAGCCCATCCAACATATTGACTTTTCCACGACTGTTGTGGTGGTGGGTAATTCGACAATTTGCCTTTGATTCCCTCAGGATGCTCCATCTGCGTTCAGATCAATGGCCCACCCAGCTGTTTCAGCTGAACTCTGCTTTTAACTTGCTGACTATAAAACAGCCATATAAATTCCTGGTGTGCTCAGGGAAAAATACTAGTGGTGATGTACATTCCTCAGAGAATATCTTCCATGTGAGCCAGTCTGTGTCTGGAGGAACCGATTTTGGGTTGTGTGAGCTTTTCAAAAGGACATAAGTACTATTCTGTGCAATTTAAACCAGAGAAAGCAAACTGAATGACCTTTCCCAGCGTTTGGGGGAGCCGAAGAGTAACTCCCAGCCCTAAAACACCATGGATGTAGAAGTGGCCAACTGGAGGGGCCCTGGAGGAGAACTGGGTACGCGCTTACATTACCTTTCCTGAAATCCCTATTTATGCCACTGAACATAATATGCTGCACATAACCGACAGCTTATGGAGCTGATTTCCTACACCTTTGATTCTCAGTTCAGCTACATGCTTGGCAAACTTTCTGTTTATGCTGCTCTATAGTCTCGTTGAAGAGAGAAAAAGTAGCTCAACTCTTCACCAGCAAGGTGAAGGGCAATCTCACTTCATTCAGAGCTCCCTGTGTCCCTCTGACATGTTCCAGGGCTCACAGCTCTGAATTCTGCACACAGAAGAGGATAAGGACTATAAGGAAGGGGTGGCATTTGTGTACCATTATCAATGAGTCAAAGCTAGGAGACACCCCACACAGACAATTCACATGATGGATAACCAAACCTTCAGCCTTCAAAGCATTTGACACTGTTACCTTGTTCTTTTGCCATTATCATTCTCTCACATAACCAACAGAGGAGTTGCTCTGCAGGATCCATCTGCCCAAGTCCTCCTTCAGCACCTCATGGCACTTCTGCCAGTCATGTCTCATGCCAGAGATGTCTCATTTCAGTGGATCGTAGGCAGTTGCTTAGATAAGACACATGGAGGTCTCAGCCTTCAGTCTCCCTTCATTTAATTAAATTTAACATATCATGCTCCTGGGATCACCTCCCTGCCCTTCATTAGAAATGCTCGGGGAAGGAAACCCCTGGCACTGAGAAGCTTGCTCCTGCTTCAGTTTCTTTAATCAGTGTCCTACAGTGACACAAACCACTGACATTTTGTGGTGACGGAAATAGGGAAGTCATTTAAGGTCTTTGCAGCTGTTCAGTTTGCGACAGAGGTGTTGATGATCCTTGGTAATGTTTTTTTGTGTGCAGTCTCACATAGTCTCACAGCATGCAATGTGTCTGTAACGTCTCTGAAATGAGGGAAAGAGTCACGTGCACAGGGAAATCTATGCAAGTGGATTGAACAAGGGAAAAAGAAGGGGAAAGAAAAGAGCAGGATTTCCTATCTATGCTGGTCCATCCTCTAGGATGAGGCTGAATGTGTTGGTGGATTCAAACCAAAGGTATCAAAGAGAGTGAATGAGATGGGAAGGAACACAGCTCCTACCAGTCTTGTGAAATGAGGAAGAACAGGCCAGGTAGAAGAGAGGGACCCTCAGCATGCTGTCATGGATCATAAAATCATAGAATTGCTTTGGGTTGGAAGGGACCTTAAAAATCCCCTCGTTCCAAGCCCCTCCATGGGCAGGGATGCCATCCACTAGACTGGGTTGCTTGGGGCCCCATCCAACCTGGCCTTGATCACATCCAGGGAAGGGGTATCCACAGCTTCTCTGGGCAACCTGTGCCAGGGCCTCACCACCCTCTGAGTGAAGAACTTCTGTCTGCATGGGAAAGGCTCAGCAAGCCTTTGGCTTCCTGACTCCTCAGGAACACATGGAGGGGACAGCCAGTATAAATGTGAACAGCTTCAATGGGATCCTACACCTTCTTTGACATGAAAGTCAATTGTGCATGAAATACAAAGTCCTGGAAAAACAGATTTCATTAGTTCTAGTGCTCATGGAACCATTTGCACAATATGTTAAAAATAATAATAAGAAAAGCTGGTCATAAAATATTGGCAGAATGGAGGAACTGCATGTCCAGAAGCTAAAATGAGTCTGAACAAGAAGCCAAATAGCTGCAACTTATTTATAACAGATCTATTGAATAAATGGCTCTGGGAACTGCTGTATCAATTCATCCTCAACAAATGAGAAAGCAAAAGTTGTTTCCTTAAAGCACTGCCTTAGAGTGAACTGATCTGTACAATATTAAAGCAGAACATACTCACTAAGATTTTTTTTTTTTTTAAATTACATAGCACTACTTTCTCATGTCTAACAGCCACCCTTGGAGGCTGGGCAGGACTCATTACACTCTTACTGACACATTTCTAGTTCAGCAAATTGCACAGGAAAGCACCTGAAGGCAAGTGGCCGGGAACAAAAATCACCTGCATTTGCCTGTGAATGGAATGGAGAGCTGTGAAGTTGCTCTGCACAGAGTATGGGGCAGTTGGTGTCTCCTGGGTCCTTGATCAGACACCAATAACACACATCTGGATACAAGAGCTATATGATCAGATGTCAGGATGAGGCCACTTGAAAGAACACACACACACCCCATCAAAAGCAGAGTGTGCACTTTGGAACTTACTTCAAATTGTGTTACTGAAAGCTTTAAGTAAGTCTAATTAATGTTTTAGCCCTTGGCATTTCTATCACTTGGTGTGATCTAACAGCATTCCTTTTTCTAATCCTCTTAAAATAGGCTGTTTAAAATGTTTTCTCAGGCTGACACTTGGACCATGATGCTAAAGTATTGTTTTTAAAAGCCAAGCTATTTGGTGTTCATTAACAGGATGACAATTAGCTGGAAAACAAGGGTGGCTTGAATCACAGGACTCATGCCTCTGTACTGATTTTATCTGAAGCTCCTGAGGACACCCTGGCACAGACAGTGGAGCAGCTCCTTGGGCTCCCTGTGGCAGCCAGGAAGGGAGAATCCCACCCTGCCTGCCTGGGAGTTTCACTTGAACAACCACAGCTGGTGTCATTGTTAGATTTTGTGGAACCTTCTCCCCTAAACGCTCTCCTTCCTTTCCCCCCCTCTCACCTTTTTTCTTTTCCTACTGAGGCTCTGAAGGGCTTCTGCCGTCTGATTTTAAACCAAGTTAGCTCTGTCAGATTTATTTTTGTCTGTCTGTGCCATGTGAGGTTTGAAGGGGTTTCTGAAATATCACTGTGGCAGACTTTGGGAATAACGATAATAACGATACTGATTTTGGTCCTCAACCAGCTGTCTTCTCAAACACAATCAATGTATTCTTTTCTCTCCCCACAGCAAGCATAGTTAGTTTATATTTGAACTTTTCTGTCTTTGAGAACATGTTTACCACTGCCTCCTTGAAGGACACTGGATCTCATTTACTTGGACTTCCTCTGTTCGCCCTCGCTGTGAAGAAAAGCCCTTTATGTTGATGTGACACTATAAAAATCCATAATCGTAAAGTTAAAAATAAACCCCTTGCCAGGGTAAGATCAGCTGAGTATACTGAATTGCTTTCTATTTGGTTCTGCCTAGCATTTTCATGTTTGACTTCAATTAAATTAGTTTTCTTCAGCAATTCAGAGGCCTTTAAGTAACCATGTGTCACTGAATATAAAAATCACATATTTATTGCATAGATAAGAAGGCACACCATCACAGGTCGTCTCACTTCAAAGGTCTTATTCCAACACAAACCTGCTTTTTATCGCCCAGAAACTGCCACCAAGGACCCATTAAAGCCCAGCTCCCGCTGCTCCTGCCTGCAAGTGCTCTCTGGGAATGTGGGGGGCACATTTGCTGACTGTTTCCTGAGGAAGTGTTTGGCAGATAAGAGGAAGGGATGAAGAAACACATAGTACAATTCTCCATCCAGAGTATTTACTACAATCTTGAGTCATCCACCACGGCCGAGAGTTTGATTCTCCAATAATTTCACACTACATAAAAATCGAATCTGTGATAATTTAGGTAGGCTATCAAGCACTGCTGATCTCCACCATAAACGAAGCAAAACCAGTAATTGCTTTTACTGAAAAATTATGTGAGTTTTTGGGGTCTTAACACTGGGTTATCCCAGGGGAAGGAGAAGAAGATTGGAAAGCACTGTTTTCAACAGACATGAAATTGCACAAAAAAGTTGCAAAAATTAGATGACACTGAATTTCCACACATAAAAGCAAATAAAAATGCTGTATTATTGGCTTCTTCAATTTAATCCAATCAGCCTTTGAGATTTCCATTTGTTTTGATACGAAAAATATCAATTCGTCACAATACTGAGTTTTATGATTACTTCATTTTGCTTCCATTAGTAAGAAAAAGCTATTGATTTAAACAATGCACACACAACCATGGCTTTTCAAACCAGAATTCCTATTTTCTTTAAAGCTTTCTCTTTTGGTAAGCTATTAATTCATCAACACAGTAGTAAAAAAAAAAACAAAACCAAGGGGTTAAATCTCACAGCCCATGCTATGTCCCAGGGGCCACAGAGGGTGCCAGCAGTGTCCATATGTGAACACCACATTTACATCCAAATTTTCTGTGAGGGAGGGAAAAATAATGATTTTATGGTTATGGCAAAAGCCTTCCCCTCCTGTGGCTCACAAGCTGCATGGCAGCTCCTGGCAGCTTGCAATCAGAAGTGTTGCAATATTTAATATTAAGACTCATGGACTCCTGCAACTTCAGGAGTTAACACAATCTCTAGCTGAGGTCAGGAAAGCGTGCAGAGGGCTCCAGCTAAAACCACTGAATTCCAAAACCTTAAATCCTTTTAGAATTTAAAATAGGAAACCTCTCTTCCTATACTGGCCCAGTTTTACTCTCTCCTCTTTGCTGTTTCAATCTTGAGTCTTAGAAGGCTCAACTGGGTGCCATTAATTCCTAGAAGAATTTCAGGGTTATCACACAGGGTTTCTACTTCTACATTTAAAAGATTTCATAAGCTGCAGAAGGTGGGTCTGGGGCTTGCTGATGCAAAAAATGCTCCCACTAAAACTACCAGAGTGATAGACTTGGCAATAGATTGACAGACTGAGCATCCTCAAGGCAAGGGGTAGAGAAGCTGGGTCTGCAGAGCCACATGGGGAGCTCACCTGGAGTCCCACTCCAGTTTAGACTATGAAACACCCATTATCCTCGCTTATGCATATATAGCTTTTCTCAAATTGAAATAGATGCCATTTCCTATTAAAAATAATGTGTTCCACAAATAGATGTTTTCAGAAACAACATCTGTGCCTCTGCTTAATTTGCAGCATGCTGGTTGTCTTACAGGAGTCACTGGGAGAGGTCACATCAGTTAAACTAGTTGTGAGTACTGAACTTTGTAGGGTTGGGGGGTCTTCATTTGTGTTTTGCTTTTGTTTTGCCTTTGCCTGTCATGGGTTTTGTGCTTTTTCAGTATCACGACTATGGTGGGGTATGTGTGTGGGAATATTGGAAATGCCAGCCTATGCATTTCAGCTATTGGTTTAACACACACAAGGCAGTTGTAAACACTTTCTACATAATTTCAGACAAATTCAGAATTGGTTTTTCAAAAGTAATCTTTAGTAGCATTGACTTTAGCTGTTCTGTGCTGCTGACAGGGCCCTTGCACCCAGTCTCCACGCTGCTGTAATGAGAAGTGGAAAACCAGGGGCCAGACCCTGCCCTGCCACGGTCCCTGACTCAGGCAGTGACAAACCCTGTGCTCGGGGGCTTTGCAGTTCTGCTTTTGCCTGAAACACAACCTGCAACTACTGCAGAGCAAACAAGTCCTGACACAAAGGGCCTGTGCTGTGGCTGTGCCCCCGTGTTAGCCAAGAGTGTGTCCCAGCTGCTGGCTGGAGACTGTGCCTGGGAAAGAAGGGCATGTCCATCAAGGAGCCTCACACTCCCCCCTCACATTCTGCTCTCCTACTTGCAGTGTCCCAGACCAGTCTCCAAACCCTGGCATCAAACTCACCTCTCACCTGGAAATAACTGGCTGGGTAGAACTGCCTTGGAGTTGGGAACTGCAGGGGCACCCAGGATCATGGCAGCTCCATTCATCAGGGTTCATCTTGCCGAGCCCCAGGCAGTGCTGCACCTCCACCTGCCTCCACCATCAAACATCAACTCCCCTGCTGCTCCAGGGGCTGCATGTGGTGTGGCTTTGTATCTCCACCCTCAGCAACATGAGGAAAAGCTTTTCAGTGCAAGCATAAAAGGGAGAGGCCCCTGGTGTCTCAAAGGGTATATTGCTGCTTGCTACAGCAACTAATAGACACCAAACTGTCCCCAGGAAAATTTGTATACATGTAAGATAAGGAGGTTTTACAAATCATTCCTTCCTCCTTTTCCAATTTTCTCCACACTCATAATCTATAATTTCACGTCCAGTATCCACCTGATGGATTGCAGCCCTGTTGATATACTGCAATAACAAATAAATGGTTATTATTAATGGGATTATAAATCACATGCTCAACCCCCCCATGCCAACTAATTGTAATCTTTTACATGCTACCTGCAGCACTGCCACTGCAGCAGAATGTGTCATTCCCTCTTGCACCCAGTCACTAAATCACAGGATGAGGGGGCCCATGGCTGCTCCAGCCATTCCAGCAGTGGCTGCCCCTCCAGGTATGAGCAAAGGGAATCTTCCTGCAGCATGACAGCTGTGAGAGAAGATCCTGATGGAAAACCTGAATTTATTCAGGTCTTTAGATCTCTGGTTAATTTACAGAAAACTGAATGTTAATTGAGCTGGTATGTCTGGGCTTTCCTTTTTCTTACCGCCATGAAGGAATGGGCAGTAGGTTTTAGCACCTCACCAAGGGATGATATTGCAGTAGAGCTCCCTCATCAGCCTATATACAATTTGCAGCTGCTCCTATACAAAACCCAGCAGCTTGGCATTTGGCCACAGGCTGCTGGAGCCCAGTGATGATTAGCTGGGGTGGTTAATCATTTGGTCTTCACATTGTGAAACCCTTTCAGGCATTCCAACAGTGTTACCTTCCATTGTGCTTTAGCTCAGGCAGCTCCCTTGGGATCGCAAAAACCAGCAGGGTTGTTATTTTTATGTGTGTTTGACAAATGGGTGAGACTAACTCTTAAGGCCTGTCAACTCTCTGGGGTTTTTTAAATAAAAGAAACCAAACCAACCCCTCAAAAACCCAGAATTCCCTGCTGCCAATTATGGTGATGTGGTTAAATAAATTCCTTGTGCCACTCTGCTTGCAGTGATGGTGGGCAAATGGAATGGCTGGTACAGAGGCACCAGCTCAGTGACACTCTTCACTGATGTAAGGACAAAGGTGCTGTGCTGAACAAGCTTTGTCTTGTTCCTTCTAAGAGGAAAGTGGATCACATTTACCCAGTGATATCTCCCCAGTTCTGCCCTCTGATAATTGGAAGACAGATGAAAAGAGCAGATCATAGAATCTTTAAGGTTGGAAAAGACCTCCAAGATCACTGAGTCCAAAATAGCTGAAGATAAAGGAGGACAGGGGATCCCTGCTGATGCACCTGCTGATACACCTGCTGCAGGAATGCTTTATTTCCTGGAAAAACACACCACTTGCCTTGGGTTTATGGCAAGAGGCTGCATGTTGGGCCACATCCACTGTTAAAACAGCACTGCTCAGAGGTTGGTGTCCTCTGCAGGGCTGCAGTGATTCCCTTCTTCTGTCTGAGCTGGTGCAAAAAGTCAGTGTGCTGGTGCCTGTCGTTCTGCAAGGTCACACCTGCATGGTGACACACTGGCCTGTCACCACCTAAGCAGTGCTTGCATGGGATGAAATACCAAGCAGATTACCTGGTTGTGGGGTGCTGGCTGGTGTGTGTAGTTGGGGAGAGGTCTGCACTGATAATGAGAAACAAAAATGCTCACTTCCAAACTTTCCCTCACCAAAAATAAGGCCATAATGAGCACTTGTCAGCAGAAGAGGAAAAAGTGTTTCAACACCAGCTTCCAGGAGAGTGGGAAGGGAGCAGAGCAGCAGCAGGAGATGTGTCATCTCATTGTTTCTCCCAGGCTCTCTGCCCCACAGTTAGAAATTTTTCCAAGTCTCCCTTCCAGGATGAAATTTCTCCCCTGGAGGCTGTTCCCTACTGATCTTTAATGTGTTTTCATTGCTGAAAGAAAAGAATGTATCTACTATGAAATTTGCTGCTGACTTCTGGCAGGGTTCAGCTAGGCTCTCTTGGCCTGAAAACATGCTGAATTAATTTAGGTGGAGCAAATATAGACAGTGAAACATACTTACAACACAAGAGCTTATTCTGTATTATTTTACATAACAGAAAACTCTCTGCCACTTGAAGATACCTCCCTGTTCTCCAGGCGAGGTTTTTCAAACAGCCCAAAGCATGGGAACCATCCAGGTCAAACCCCGGCTCTTTAATCCCATCAGAAATACACAAACACAGACTTGCCCATCACATAATCCAGCCTCCTCCACCCAGAGGCATAAGGTGAACAGCTTTTAGCAGTGCCAGATTCATTATCTTTTCTCCAGAGGATACTGCAGAGGCACCAGTCCATGCAGTGCCTCCCACCACGCTGGAGGATGCCCTGAATACCTGGGTGGAGATGGTTGTTGACACCCCAGCTGGTTCCTTCAGCACTGTTCTCACAGCCCCTCTTCCCAAGGCTGCAGCAATCCCACCCACCGGCCCACTCAGCTCCTCTGCCTCCTTCAGCCCACTGCAGCACAGACACAAACCCTGCTTATTCCTCTCAGGCAGAAGAATATGGGGCAGTGGATACAGATTTCCTTGGAGGTGGAAAAAGTAGGAGCAGGAGGTTGGCATGAGAGCAGAGAGGAGGATGAGGAGATGCAATAAAGGCAACAGAGGGAGACTGAAATGAAAAGACTGTGAAAACACAGGATGGACATACTTGGGCTGAGAGCAGAAGTAAGAGCAGAAAAATATGAGACAGAAGAGTATAAAATAAAGGAAGAAGTTACCAAGACCATGATGACTTTACTACTGCACCAGGCAGCTCCCATGGGCTCACCTCTCTGGAACTACCACACTGAGCACACGGTTATATCATCACAGAAAGGAACTGCAAACTGCAATTAAAAAGGTTTAAAGAAAGGGTTAACCAGCATCAGTCTGCCTGAGCAGCACATTCCTCCAGTAGTAATCGCTTCTATTTTTAAGAGATTAAAAACTAAGAAAGCGAAGCAGCATCTGGCCCCTAATTTGCAGAAATAACAAATCAAATGCCCTAAAATTGGTAATTTGGTAGATTAAATTATCAAAGCCTAGTCTGTTGGTGTCCACATCTGATAATGCTTTGATCTTGTTCGTATCTTAAAAATTGTTTCATGGACTAACTTTGTTGATTATCTTCAAACTGGGACAGGTTTTATTCCATCAGTAACTCGGTTGCCTTCTGAGCAGCAGCCTGCTCTTTAAAGTGCAAATTAAGAACTAGGGAAGAGAAGGAAGGATGGAGCTGTTTGAAGGAGCTGCTGGATGTCAACAGAGGTCAATGCTTTGGTTTTATCTTAACTACATATGTACAAATGACCTGACGCAATCCCAAATTGAAAGCTATGACCAAGAGAGGAGGAACAGTCACCTGCAGTGTGTCAGCATCCTGAGCAGTGGATGGTGGGTCTGGCCATACCAGCCCCAGCCACTTGGACAAGTTGAGTGGACCCCATGGCATGCTGTGCACCAGTGCCTCACATTGGGGTGCAATGTAATCAGTCATTAGGCAGGAAAATGAGCAAATACCTCCTTTTTGATGGGTTTTGATGGGGTCCACTCAAGTTTCGTGGAGGAGATGATACAGGCCACAGGAGATTCCCTCCTGGAAAGCCTACACCAGAGTAGGTGAGCTAGAGGAGAAGTCAGACTATTTTTTTTTCTTAAAAACGTAATAGCAGGTGTAACTGGGGGAACACGAAGCAGAGTAGAGCTATTGAGAGTGCATTGTCCACTCGGATATCAAATGAGCTGGCCACAACCCAAACACAGGGAAATACAGATTATTCCACTTCCAATACTTCTGGGCACCGAAGAGGTTTTTAGAGAGGCAGCTGTGAGCTGGCGACTGCTGCAGCTGGCTCTGTGTCCTTGGGAGCTGCCACTGCACAAACTTAGTTTGGCCAGTCCTGACTAAGACATGCTAACCCAGGGCTCTCTGCAGGGCTCTCACCATCTGCACAAGGCTGCAGATGGTCCACCCTGGTGCCCAGCTCTGCTGTACCACAGTGCCTGTGGGGCTGCCATGGGCAGCTGGTGCCCAGCTCAGCAGGGCAGGGCCGTGGGGTGCTGGCACTCATCCTGCTCCCCTCAAAGTGAGACGGTCTCAATTAATGTGCTCTAACAAGCCGCCAGTATAAGCGTGACTTTTGAACTAGCCCCAACACCACAGAAAGATTAAATCTTTATTTTAACAAGATTATTATGGTTTCCTAGGCAATCCAATGCATACAAACAATGCAGCTAACAAAACTTGGCTGAAGACATATCACTCCAATTCCCACATACTGCAAAATATTACTTGCCCCTGGGGAGCTCGGTGGGGAAGATGAGAACACTTCAAGAAACTTAACCCTGAAAAAATGAGCTGGAAATTTCAAGTCTGACCAGTGTGAACATGTTAGAAACTGTGCAGCTGGCATACCATCTCCAGCATTACCAAGTAAGATATTTTACTCCTGAGCCAAGGTTTTGCCTAAATCACGTGAAAACTTTTTATAGAAACAAAAAGAGAGAATTTACATACGTACACCTCTATCTTAAGAAACCTGATTCTGTACCTGTAGGCCTGCAATATCATCTTTAAAGAGGCTGGAAAATAATTTTATTGCTAGTCTTTGCACTACTGTGCTTCAACCCAGCAATAGCTAGAGTCAAATTCAAACTATTAACCAAATAAACATATGCAGAGATCCCGAGGGCACGATGCCAAAAGCCAGCAGGCAGTTCAGTAAAGGAGTGTGAATTCATCCAGAGTTGAAATTCAAATGAGGGTTACTCTTTCACAGAACCCAAACAGTTCCTCCATCCCAGACTTTGCATGAACTGACTGAGTTAAAAATACATGACTTTTATGCCCCTATGCTTGACACTCCTTGTCCTCTACTCAATCTGCAGCCAGTGTTCCTGGGGAGGACTCACAAACCAGCATCACAACCCTAAAAAGCAACCCTTTTTCTACTCATAAGGGTTTCCTCCTCTACAGCAAAATGTGGTTAACATCATTCAACAAACTGCTTCTGCAATACTTAAGAATATTTCAGTACAATCCACTAAGTCAGAAAACCCTCGGTTTTATTATTAATGATCCCCACCTCTGAATAACTTCACTCAAGAAGGGCAGAGTCAGCTGAGTCACACCCCGAGACCCTCTCTTCCACCTGGTAAAAATGGCAAAGACACACAATTGCAAACAAAACCAGGGAGCTCCTCTGCCATGGGAGTGAAATCTGTCAGACCCATAGAGAAAATGGTCTGACTTGAGGGATTTCAGCTTTGCCTTACCAGCTCCACCTATGCAGGCCCCTGCTCCTCCTGAAAACCAGTGACAACAGAGTGCAGTGTCACCCAATACACGCTGGACACCAACACTTCACGTTGTAGCACAACATAAGTAGTCATTAAGGCAGGAAAATGAACCTTCTTGGGGTTTTGATGGGGTCTAGCCAATGCATTTGTTCTCCTGAGTGCTGCCATACGGTACAGGAGCTCACAACAAGCTGCTGCTAAGGAATTTACATCACTTTGGTAGAGCAGATTGCTCATCAGTTTAATAGTTCCACTCCATTTTCTTAACAAACGTCAGGAGACATCTTCTGCATTCCCTAACTGGCATAATCCATGGGGCACCACTCAGAACAATGCTTTTGTTTCTCCAAAAGCTGATGGCAGTAATAAATTGCATTTCCACAGATAAAATCTGTGGACGCATCACAAAAACATGGCAATGCTACTCAGAGAGGAAAAGCTTCAGAGAACACCAGTTCCTACAAACCAAACTCCATAGGGCTCAGTAGCTGTTGGAAAAGAGAAGCAGTATTTCCCCGATAAACAGGCTTGCCTCCATGTATCTCCTTCCTGTAGAAGCTGACATGGTAAACACTGGAGATCCTGTGGCATGTTTCATAAAGAGCAAGGATCTCCTGGATCAGGCTTGCTCCCTGCTGTATTGATAACGTGGGTTTGAATGCTCAAGGGTGTGAGGGAAGAGAAGCCATTAGAGCTGCTACACTCCCCTCCAAAGCTGTAATAGGAAGCTCTTTTGGAGCATTATATTATACTCATCCTGCCACACAAGTCGTTCAGACCCAGCCTGTCTCACAGACTCTTCCAGACTCTGGAACGGAATATTTCAGACACCAGTGGCAGAGGGGAGGGTCAGACCTGTACTCTGAAGCAATCCTGTCTGAAGCACTCAGGCATCCAACAGGAACCAAGGGAAGGCATGTTTTGCCCAGGTACCCACACAATTCCTCTCATGCATGGGAATGAACTTTTTAAAACATACCAGTGTATGTTTTCATATCAGTGATGCTGTGATTGCTGTCTGTCTTTCAGATGAACATTTGCCATTAGGGTTTTCAGGGCCAAGGACTGTTTCCTCGTCCCATAACTATATAGCACCTCCTAGCTCTGAACTGAAGCTTCGATGGGAGCCGTGTCTGTATCCCTCTGTATCGGCACTTCTCCAGTCCTGTTGGTACAGGGTCTCTCAGCAAATTAGTGAATGTTTACTCAACTATATTTACTTTCTCTGGAAGGATATTTAATTTATTAATTATTTTTTAAAATCCATGTGCTTGCTAGGTTGTTTTTTTTTGGGGGGGGGGGGGGGCAAATGGCGCCAAGAATTAAAAAAACCCCCACCCCCTCAGCAAAGGGTGCCAAGAAATGCAGAAATGTATTTCTTCACCGTACACCTCTTCAACAGCTCTCTGCCCTCCCAAACAAGCTCCTGTTCTCTCTGAGGCCGAGAGCACTGGTGCCCGTGGTCATTACAGAAGCATTCCCAGTGCCTCAGTCTGCCACAGCTGATGACAGCTCTGTGATCTCAGTGCAACCCGATACCTTGCCATGCTTAAGTCAGTCGGTTTGTGTTGGAGGTTTCAGCGCGGCATGCCTTCCAACTGATGTAATACTCCGTGTTTTGTCTGAAAAGCATGGCTTTTTGGCAAGTCCCTCTGGAGCCCAGTGAAAGAAACCTATATTTTCCAGGCCCTTCTTAGCCACAGCAATAGCTAGTGGTAGGCTGCAACATGTAATTCCGAAACCTGGGCTCATCCCTGGGCAGCACGCAGAAAGACAACTTTCAGCTGAAACCAACCCAAATTACTGCCTGACTTTAAAAAAAGAGATGTAGCCATTTAGAAGCAACAGAGATTTGCCAACCCAAACTGAGTCCCTCCAAGAAATTAACTCCCATTTGCTTATTACTGAGTATTTACCACGTTTTAGCACCATGAGCAGCTGAAACACATTCCAACTGGGGAAGCTGCCAAGGGCTGTTTTGCCAAAAAGGCTGACACACATATTCCAGTCTTACTGGTGTGGCATTCAATCTGTGCCCTTTTCCATAAAACCAAACCCCTCAAACACTACCAGTCTTTTCTGTCTGCAGCTGCTGATGGCACACCAGGCTCACCCTGCCCAGCTCTGGGGCACCCTCTGACAGGACTGGACTTTCATTGCAGTTTTGCTGGCAGGCACAGAGAACAGTGAACACGGTTTGCCTTCTCCCCAGCAAAGAGATACAGCACCCACTACATTAATGTGGATTTTAAGTGGCTGTGCCCAGTACTGTGCTTCCTGGGAGCCCCAGAGAGGCAAGTTCCTAAGCTCTGTTTGCCCTCTACAAAGGATAAAAAATGGTGCTGGGATAGTTCCAGAAGGTACCAGAGCACCAGGAGCCTGTGAGAGAGAGGGTGCTATGGCAGTACATGATTATTGGGGTATGGCAAAGCAGTGATTCTTCAGCTTCTGTGTAGGGGCAAAATGGGCTCCTATACAACACTTGTACATTCCAGTACCAGTGGCCAACCTGAATAGAAAATGAAGAATGAAGGGCCATTCCCTTTTGAAACCTCCTAAATAACAGCAAATCAAAATAAGAACATCCTTGTCTCCTCTCACTGCAGGCAGGTTTAAAAAAAATAGTAGGATTTTCTGTAATTAATTGGTACTGTATCCAAACCAGCAAATCAAACATTTTCATCTGTTACCTGTGCATGTTTTTGTCAAGGGAAATGTAAATTTACAGCCAGTAAGAATAACTCTGAGGATTGGGCAACAGTGCTGGAATTCATTTCTTTACCCTACTCTTTAAAGGTACCTTTATTCAATTTTTAACACTCAGCTATAGTTTTTTTCCACAGAACATTGGGTAAGTCATGGAAATTGCCACCTCACTGATACAGCATTACTAGCAATCAGCTCACACATCACACAGGCTTGGTTTAGGTTTCTGCTCCTTCAGCTGGTGGAAGCCCATTGCAAAGCATTAGGAAATGCAATGTAACTTTTTTTACTAACTCTTCTTTTGGCTCTTTCTTACAAGGTCATTACTACAGAAAAACAGAAGGCAAGTAGTACCGGTTTCAGAAGACAAGTAGTGGACTAAACGGTATGAAAAGCTTTTTTAGGGCTGACTTTCAGACCCAGCAAACAAAAGCAGAGATAGCAGTAGCTACATGCAGACATCAAAATTCCTGTGTATCTTTTTAACTTCAGGCAGGTTACTGAATATACAATACACAACCCTGTAACAAGCTGGCAAAATCTTGGCTACCAACACCAGAAAGGTTTCCCTTTCATACCTACTTACCCTGCATTTCACAACCCAGCAAGGTACACAAAGTTAAAAAAAAAGAACAACTGAAAGTGACCTTTGAAAACAGCAAAATGTTAATTTCAGCTATTGTTTTATGTATCTTCAGTAATTTATCCATGACCTGACACAGCCTCCCTGGGATCTCCAGCCTCCCCAGTCTGTGACCGTGCATGTGTAATGTGCGCTCAGCTCCCGCAGCGCCCGCGGCACGTCCCGCTGCCACCACCCCTCCTTGACCTGCTTCCCGAGAACACAACTTGATGCTTTTGACAGCCCTACCTTAACCACCTGTGCAAAGCAAAAACTGGTGAGCCAGGAATAAAAGGTGCTGGGTGAAGAGGAAAAAAAAAAGATAATGACTGAGAACCTACCCAGACATCCCCTACAGACAGAGCTGCAAGTGTGAGTTGGCTGAGGTGAGTCTTTCAGCAGTGGTGAAATTACAGCCCCCAGTGCTGGCCTTCTGGTAACGTTCAGCGAGGTTTGTGCATATACAGGAAGTTTTAGCTATATCAATATTTAATTTTGAGTCATATTTCCCAACTTGGTACACGCTTTTGAAGCTGTTTCTTCTTTTTAAAACGGTAGATATCATACTGCTTGGTTTACTATATGCACACACACAGATACAAAGAGATAAGGAATCAAAGTGTTAGGGCTTTAAGAGCCAGGAATTGGGGCTGGTTACATACATAATGCATATGTTACATATAAAGCCATGACTAAAGCATTGTGGTAACCTTTAGAAGAGCCTCCAGGTGATGATGCATAATTAAGAGGCTTGCTAAGCCTAAAGCTACTGAGAAAAACCAATTAGAGTAAAACCAAACCAAAATAAACCCCTATTATACTTGAATCTAGCCTTAGACACTTGTTGTGGGGGATTTATAAAATACCCCTTAAAACAAGTGATTCATGAGCCATAGGCAAGTGACAGGTCAGAAACAGAACCCAACAAGTTGGTGTGGAGCCTGGCAGTGTGATGGTGAGCCTCACACAAACTACCCGTCCTGCTGCCCTGTCACACCCTCCACGCTCCTTAAAAATGTCATGACTCAAAAACATCAAACCGCAAAAAACATGTTTCATAAGAAATAATGTGTGATGGCAACTTGCCTACAGCAACAGTTAGTATTTTTCCTTCTGTCAGCAGGAAACCTGGAATTTTTTCCCTTGCCAGATGAACACTGTCCACACTGAACACCGAGGGCTGCACAGTAGGGAACAGCACTTCTTGGTTGCTTCTATTAAAATTACTTACTTTGCACGGTATTCAATATAATTCAGCTTGTGCACCAGACTTCTCTTTGGAATTCATTCCCTGTACCCAGTTGAGAAAACTAATTATACCTAAACATTTAAAAAAGCTTCCTGGGAGTATAACAGATGATCAGTGAGGTCTAAGCCTCAGGAACACTTCTGGGCACGTGAATCTTCCCATGTCAACTCAGATATTTTAATTTTTTTACAGATGTTCTGGGATTTGAGACTTTACTTAAGCCAACATTTTCCATTCTCAACTGTTCAAAACAGTTTTTTAAAATTAACCCCAAGCGATGCCACAGTGGGAACCACTTGGATGATGAGCTGCTTGTCAAGACAAATCAGTTTGGTATGTATCAACTTTAAATAAGTTCTGTATTCGTGGCAGAACCCATTCAAGTTAACAGCAGATTATAGATACTTCCCTCAACATGACACAAACTCTCAAGGTAAGGTTATTTTTTTCAGCAAAATCTGATTTGTAATTGCAGCACAGAAAAGAAAAAGCTGAAGAAAAATGTTCAACCTGCCGTGAGAAATGAGCAAACTACACATGTGAAGCCAAATGCTGCTTCATGTCTACTCTGCTGAACACACTCCAATTGTATTTGCACTTATATACAGGCAGCAGAAGGAAATATTAACCGAATCACAATGAAGGTCCTTTATGCGTGTCAAGAAAGGAAAGAAATGCAACAGCTATAGAAGAAAGTATAACATGTTGAATGAAACGAGCCACAGTCAGCTACTCAGCATTTTCTGTGAAAAGGCAGACCACATTCACAGCTCAGGGTCTAATTGAAAGCCCTTTAAAAGAAATGTTCCTACTGACTTCAGCAGGATTTTGGATCACATCCAGCAGATCCTGAATGCTGTCCATTATCATATGATAAATGTGAATATACGCAAACATTATTACGCAAAACGTCACCTTTTACGAACTTTATAAACAGACAAATATAGGAGAGAGAGTACAAAAGGAGGGGATATGAAAGAGGAACTGCTGAAGGAAAAATCAAGGTTAAAAAATATCAAAAAATAAATCATTAATGCTCTTGAGACTAATGATGTAATTTAGTGATGGGGAACACACCTCAGAGGCAGATGGAACCCTAAGCTGTGACTTCAGGTTCCACTAAAATTCCACCCCCGGCTTCCTCGTTTGCACAGAAACCTTATTGAAAAGTTTGCTTTCAGAGAAATAGGCAGAAAAATCGCTGCTTGTTGCCTATTTATCCAAGCTCATCCACGTTGCTTTCCTTATGTTGTTTATATTTGTGTTCCTACTCGCTCTTTTGAGATCTCTGTTTCTGCATCCTGATGAAGACAAGCCGACACAACAGCCATACGGGTGCCAGCCCATTCCTAAATCTCAAAACTTGCTTGTGCTTAGTTTGATTAGGAACTGAGGATGGGCTCTTATATTGTTTAAATTGTTTTTCCTTCTCTCTATTTAAAGTTTTCCCTTGACACTGTAAACAGTGTTTTAGGCAGGCAGGTAATTAAACCCTCATTAAAATAACTAATTAGTGTAGTACAAAAACAAGAGATCTTTATCCAGTGCCTTAAGGGCTGGGGTCTTCAAGGGAAAAAGAGTTGATTTGAACCAGAGAACTGACAGAGACCCAGGGACTCTAAGAGAGCCTCAAATGAAGCCTAAGCTGCAATTGATGTATCAGAATTATAACATCTTCTGTGGTCACCAGCAGATGTTATTGAAGAACTTCAAAGCTGAACGCTAAGTACAGAAGAAAATAAATATTCTTCTGTACTAAGAAAGGGATTAGCACATCACAGCAAATCCTGTAAAATAAATATCTAACTTCTAATTGTAGCTTTCAGCATTCTAATTACTTATTTGCCCACCACATACACAGACGTCCCCCTTCGCTGGGATCGGTCGGACGGGTCCGTGCTTGCTGAGCTGCTGCACATTAAGTTGTACAATCTGATTACATGTGCACTGGTTACAGTCACAGCACGACAGACACTGCTGACAGAGCCCGCTTGGCTCACACCACATCACTTCACAGGCAGGCAGAGAGGGCAGGCTCACAAGTTCTTGATACTTCCAAATTTAAAAAGAATGCAGAGCTCTGCCCTTTGTTTAGAAGATGAGACTTACTCTGTCAAACAGTTTCCAACACCATTTGCAAACAAATGCTTTTATAAAACTGCAGAGACTGCATTTATGACCTGATATAAAAATCAACAGATGCCTGTTAAGTTATTATAATGAAGAACTTGTTCGACAGGATTAAATTCATTATTGTAAGTGATTTACATCCTATAAATCACTTCTTTGGGGATTTACTTTAATTTTCCTTTGGCTGGCAGCGCTACTCATTCTGTTCCCGCTATTTTGGAGATGAAAGTTTGGAACATCTCACATATGCAGAACACACAAATATTACGAGACAGGCTGAGCAAAGCTGTCCTGTTTGTCAAGTGCCTTTGGCTAAAGGAAGTTCTGAGCTTTTTGCACCATCTGTGTCCATATCCACATACATTCACCACATTCTACCCTGCTCATGCAATTCCAGCCTCATAGTCAGGCCCCCTGGCTGGGTGCAGCTTGGCAGATCTCCGTGGATTTCGGCTGACTCCTGGCAAATGAGAGTCTTGTGTCCTACCCCAGGAATGGTTTCTGTAACTTTATTCAGATGGTGCAATGCTGGAAGATGAATCACAATGACCTGAAAAGAATCTACTACTACGTCAATGGAGGAGCCGAGATACACTAAAAATGTGGCAGCCTGAAATAGAGCAAGATGGGTTTTCAAGTGTCCTGAACCTCTTGCCTGCAGTGCCAGAGAGGGGACATCCAGACTAGGTTGGGCCTAAAGTCATAGGAAAGCATTGCAAGCAGAACCCACAGTCATGTTTGATTTGCAATCAAGCTAAATCAAAGGGGAAAGGTATCTGTAAAGTATGGACAAGTGAAATTTTATGTGGTGTAGAATGGAAATCAAAGGGTAAATATTGCCAGGGAAAGATCTGGAATTGGCAAGTATTTTCATCACAGTCCTGAAGGTTTCAGGTGCCTCTCTGTAATTAAGCTTGTCTCCAGCTGAAGTCATCTTCAGTTTACAGAATGTAAGGGGAGACACAAATGAATAAAAACTATTTGGTGTGTGCAAGGTTGCAAGACTGATCCTAACACCTGAGCTCTTCCCCCCAGTAACTCTCAGACAACCCTGCTGCTCAGCAGCTCTGTGTCCTCCAGCCTCCTTATCAGGAATGCAAAAGGAAAGCCTGTTGGCTTTGAAGATTGGATGATCACTGCAAGCTTTGTCTTGCCCTCACCCCTTTCTCTGTGTCTTGGATTTCAGTACAAAAAAATTCACGTACCCAGACACAAAGGCAGAATTTTGAGTGGAACCTCTTCTGCCTCTGAAAGCCTCTGGGGGATGGAGGTCCTGTTCCCAGAAGGTGCAGAGAATGATATCAGTGTTACCCAGCTGGGATACACAGAGCATGATATAACTGTCTATCAGTGTTCTATGGTAGAAAGGTTATTATCATCCTTTGAAATGCAAGCCTTTACCAGATTAGACAGGTAAAAACTGATAGGAAACTCTGAGGAATTTCACCTTGGAATTAGCCCTTTGGGAACCATAAGGATGAAACAGGATCAAGTTGAAGGGGAACTGCACTATCTTGGCAAACTGACCATGACCAAATTGCTCTGGATGAGCAAGGGAGGCTTGCCAATGCCTGCTGGACCCTGTTGCCATGCTGGGGTCCCTGACTGGAAGTTAAAACAACAGAAAACATTCTAGATAAAACACCCACCTATTCCCCAGAAAGATTGAATCCTACTGACTTCCCCACATCAGCAATCATACTATGGAAAACATGAGCAGCAACTGGGAAAGTTCTCTAGAACGTCATAGTTTCCTTACTTTTTTTCATTTTTCTTCCTAAGATCAGCTGGAATACAGAATAACCCAGGAGAGCCAGCAAAAATACCGTGCCTCCAAAAATACCAGCCTCCCAGCTGGGGCTCGGCAAACAGGCTTTCCAAGGGGCCACAAGCCAGGTGTCCAGATGCTGAGTGACTAGCCTTGCCATCCAGTGGGGCCTCAGAGCATGTGGGGACAATGGTGGGAGCTGTGGCTGAGCAGCCCAGCAGCTCTGGGGAGCCCAAGGCCCTCATGCCTGCAGCTGAACAGCTGCACTATGGTGGCTCCTGCATAATCATTCCCATCCCTCTCCTGGTCCCAGCGGGGGTTGGCAACTGCTCCCTTGCCTCCATCTGGAGGAGCAGCTGGACGTGACATGTCAAAGGAAAAAATTCCAACAGGGCAAAAATAAAAATCTCTCAACAAGACAATTTTTATGCTAGGAAATGTTACCAACCCAAGTCCCATAGGGTCTCACTAACTAGTAATTTAATAATTCAAATCCCTTTCCAAAGGCGCAGTATTTCCCCCTGCAGAAAGGGCTGGTGACTGGCAGCCCCGTAGGGAAAGGAATGTCTGTGTGGTTTTTTTCTCCTTTCCCCTCCCAATTGGAACAATTTTCCTTTGCTCCATAAGCACTTATTTGGCCCCTCAGACCACCTTTCATATGACCTGTTTTTCTGTTTTAACCACACACATCCCATGTGTGGTGGAGCAGTGGGGATCCACATGGCTGTGCCTGTGCCCCGGCCTGGCTTTGCTCCCACCACCCACCTGCAGCCCCAGGGTGCCATACAGGGGACTCCAGCCCCAGGGGATCCCAGCCCTGGCTGGCTCTGAGCCCAAGAAGTGCACCCCAACCTGCTTTTCCCTGGCCATGGGAAAGGCCAAACCCATCCATGCTGTGCCACCTACAGCAAACTGAAGCAATTCCTGAAAACACCCCCCACGATGGAAGGGAACAGTCAGTACCAAAAATAACCAGGTCTTTAGCCACAAGACCCACAAGATCCCTTCTTGTTTCAGGCAGCTGCACTGCCCTTTTCTTTAAAACCTGGAGTCACTTCACTGAAGTCTTGGCTCCTATGGGGAGGTTATTCAAGCTTTTAAATATGCGGCTTTACTCTCTAAGAAAAGGGCAGCCCTATATTTCTCCGGGAAACATGCACTGTTACCTTTAGCAGAAAGATATTATTTTTATTTTCAGAAAAAAAGCTCCAGGGAACAGTGCTTCTAACAAAAAACCATATTATTTCTCAAACTGCCAAGAATAGTTTGCTTTCATTGAGTCTGGTCTTGAAACTGGGATTTTCCCCCAAGTGACCCAGTATCTTCAGAGAGGGATGGACAGAAGTGCCAAGAAAAGCCCTCTAAGGAATAGAAGTGAAGAAGGAACACTTGGCTAAATACATGGAACCCAGCAAGTGTACAGGCTCTCCACATTCCCCCATGGGAGCTGGTCATGGTGCCCTCTATGCCCTGCTGCCAGATTCTGTGGGATGAACCAGCTCCCTCCTCTGACAGCCCTGCCCCAGGGAGCCACAGGAAACCCCTGTACAGACCCCTCTGTTACTGAGGCAGCTCAGTGCCATGGCTGGTTCCCAGTGCAGCTTCAGTCACTGCAGGGATGGGAATGTGTGTGGCCAGGTCAATCTAAGATGTTCTGTGCGAGCAGCAGCTTTCCTCTGCTTCTCTCTCCAACTCAACAGGACACTCAAGTAAAAAAAACTGGTTTTAAGTTGGAAGCTAATGTAGAAATGTGATGTTTAAAAACAACAAACAGTTAAAAAATCGCAACTTTCAGCGGAGGCTTAACTTATTAAACCATTGTACCCCTCTGCAGAGGAAGAACAGCAAAGTAAAAGCTCTTGGCAGCTCTTTCCATGATAGACTGGCCCTTCCACATGCAGGCTGCATGTTGGGCAGCATTCCCCTGGTCTCTGACACATCTGTGTTCTTATCCCCACAGAACCTGCTTTCAATGACAACAGGGTAGCGAAACACTGACTTGTGCCAAAACTCCCTCAGTATTTTAGCTGTGTAGATGCTGCAGATTCCGTGCTATCTATACACAGCATTTGGGACTGCACTTCTCATTTCTGATGCTCAACCTGTTTTTAGACAGATCCTTCTTATCTCCAGGTCCACGTCCCTCAACAATCAAACACAGAGGAATCACAGTCATCTGGTGATGTCACCTCAACCATGAAACCTCGAACACAGGGCAGTGTGAATGGAGAACCCACCTGGGGACCATGCTTGGGCTGCTGCAGGAATCCCCTTCTCCTCTGCAATGGGAAAAATGCCTCTTATAATTGTCCTTCCATCAAAGTAAGACTCACCAGAACACAGTGCAAAGCTCTTGCAAATTGCTGTTTTCTGGACATGTTGCTTTTATTTGCACAAACAGCCCTGCTCCATCTGCTCAGCTTCAGGCACATTTTAAATGTCGTGGCAACCTGAAAAGCCCCCACTCCCTGCACAAAGTGCAATGTGACTTCAAAGACGAGGATTTTGAAAGGAGCTGGTGCCAGTAGGAGAAAGGAGAAGTTCTCCATCAGCTACAGTGTGAGCTGAAGAGTAGCCTTGGGGGTGAGAAGATGCCAAGGACTCACAAAGGCTGAGTGGAAACAAACGGGAGTCTTCCCAGAGCGTACGAGGCTTGGCAGAAACAGTTGTTAATACTGGGGGTGGTTTGCAAACTTAAGTCCTGAAAGTGTAAATGAAAGCAAGGCTACAAATAGAAAAGGTTACAGGGACAAATGTCTTGATAAATTTGGGATCCTGGAACTGTAGTTATGGGTGAAGCATGTTTCCCAAAACAGAAGCTTATATTCCAATTGTTCATAACATGCCCATAAAAATTTAGGAGCAGAGAGAGAGTGAGGACCTCAGCTAGCACAGATAAGCATGCACAAGGCCATTTTGGGCTCATCAAACTGCCTGACTTGGTTGCCATGGTTGGCAAGTCCTAGCTTGCTAAGACCATGCCAACATCAATGGCCATGACAGGAATGGCCTCAACCTTCCCCTGATCCACTGAGGATGGGCCCACGGGAATGCACACAGAGAAACACTGACCCTCTCTCCCTCTTGAGAAAATGGAATCTCTGTGAAAGGAGACCTCAGAGGACTTCTTTCCTGCCATTTTCCCACCTCTCCATGCTTTCCCAGCAGCATGAGTGGCGTGGCTGTCTGCTTTGGGCAGCGTGGGAAGGGCAGAAGGCACATGCACAGCTTTTTTGCCAAGGACAGCACAGGTTAATTCCCCTCTCTGAACATCCATGCAGCAGCACAGGCTCTTCACAGGCCATGGGAGAGACAAAACAGAGTATGCCTGAGGTACTTCTGGTTGACCAAACCTTCCTGCCTTGCTTTATTTCTGCTTCACCATTCAACCTTCTCTGCTTTTGCAAAGTTGGAGCAAAATCAAAGCAGCTGGTATTCAGCTGGACAAGACTAAAAATATGCCTTCTCCCCATATGTGTGGAACAGGAGTTTTTGTAGCTGTATGGAACTGCTTAGATCAGAGGGCCAACCTTCAGCTTAGATTTGCTGATGTCCAATACCTTTGCCAACCTAAGCCAGCTAAAGAGTTGGTAGAAAACGTCAGACTGTTGCAAAACTGCAAAAATGTTCAATAACATCATATGAATTCAGAGGCAAATACACAAACCCAAATATAAACAAATCTCATGAAAATATTATCTGTTGGTTGGTTTTCCCTTCCATGTGCATGAAAAGTAAACTAATAATTCCTCAAGATGACTTTTGCAGTGTGTTTTTAAAGAGGATGCCTTCACAGACAACTGATTAAAAAGCCTGAATGCTGAATGTGCCCAAACACTTCTGCAATCTAGCAAGATGTGGTTTGGAAAGAGAACTAATCTCCTTTATTACGCCAGCGTGATAAGATCAAAACCTTCGTTTTTGTCGAAGTTCAAGCCTCTCTAGGGTCATGCTATTAAAATCCCCATCAAATTCCAGTATCAAAACAGGCACATCTGAAACAAATTACAGCCTCTTATAACTGAAAGAGATAAGCACAAAAATAAAGCATTTAGAAAACAGTCAATTTTAAAGTTTTATGTATTTTTTTCTACTCTTACTGTTATAGTTAAATACTCATGGTTGACCTATTTTTATTTATTACTTTCCCTCCTGGATTCCAGATTGGAACACTGCAAGTAAGCCTATAATAAGAGGGAATATGCATTTGCAGAAGCAGTAGATAAGAAAAGAGCTCAAAGTCCAAGTGACTGGACAGAATACAAACTTACAAATACAAAACTGAAGCCTAGTTGCTGTATCCAACAGTTTGAATGCTGTGATAGAAAGGGATTACTGGCAGTTGCCTCAGCCAGACATCAACACAGAGAAATCAGGTAAAGCAGAATTATATCATGTTCTTGGGTTGAAAGGGCATAGGAAAAAAAAAGAGTGACAAGCACTAAGAAAGCTTAGGAGAGGAGAAGAGATAAAGATGAGTAGGCCAGAAAGAAAAGAAACTGTAGGGCAAGGAAAGCAGAAGTGCTGACAGCACTAGTACAGAAGATGACAGGGAAGACAAGGAAGAGAGTTTGTGGTGAAAGGTAGGATTTATGTATCACATTTTTGGCACCATTCTTGAACATTTCTGAGAGAAAAACCTCCCCAAAGAACTAAATTTAATGTAAAATATATTCAAAAATGCTTGTGCCCCTCTAGCTGCCTCAGCTGCTGACTCCAAGGTCTCCTCCAACTCAGCTCTCCTGTTTGTTAAGTTTGTTTGACCCCAGCTGGGCTCCCATCACAAATGAACTTGCTTGTTACAACATGAGGTGATGAACACCCTGAATACCTTCCACCAGTGCAGAAGCTCTCATCCACTCGGAGAAAACTGTTCATTTTTTATGGGAGTCATTTAGTGCTAAATGCCAACCCTTCTGTTCCCACAGCTCCACTGACACTGAAATGCATGGCAAATCTGTTCATAGCTTTCAGAATGGTTTGTGCAATAAATCTTAACAGCCTGCTAAAACACGGCCAGTTGCTGAGGGTCCCAGTGGATTCATGTGAAATTTGCTTCCCCCTTTGTAACCTCCACTAAAGGAAAAAAAAAAAATTAACACTCCTCACTGAGCCATGAAGAGTACAGAGAGAGAAACCCCAAATAACAGCAGCCTCAGCATCAGAGCAGCATTATTATGGTTTTCTGGGCTATTATGATAGAACAGGGCTTCTTTGTTATGGCAAATGTCAGCAGCAGACACTGAGCAGTTCTCCCAGACCTGAGCTTTTCACTGTACAAGCCTCCAGGGCTGATCTCCAGATCAGCCCTGTCCACTCCATGTCATTGAAACGTGAGCTCTGGGACGCTTCGAATGCTAGAAGCAGCTGCCAGCCAAGCTTCAAGCACTAAACAAATGTTAGTTAAAAAAAAAAAAAACAAAAAACAAAAAACCAAAACATTTTGTTATCTACAGGTACCCTTGAATCATCATTTCTGAAACCCTTCCCAGAAGCTCTGAGGATCCAATGTGTAGGGAAGAGCTTTGCAAGTGGGGCACTGTTACTTTGGTTTCCACCATCCAACTATTTTCCTGCAAATATCAAATCAGTTGCTAAGGAATTTCACTGGACAATATGGTATCACTCTGTTATTGCACCACTGACTATATATCATCCCTTGATAACAGAACAGTGCTGTTAAACCCAAACTTAATTTTTTGTCAATACAGCTGTGGTGGGAAAGGCTCAAGAATCAATTTGGTGAGCCAGCTCCTCTCATCTCCTGAGCCTGTCAGGGGTGTTTTCCCCAACATGAAATGCAATACCTTCCCATTGCAAAGGCAAATCCTAGAGCAGTTAGGACAGAGATTAGGATACACCACGTCTTCAACAGAAAATACAGTCTCTCCACTCTAAGCAAATATACAGAAGTTGATCGCAAAAGGCATGTGTAATAACACATTGTCTCCCAAGAACAAAAGCATATTAATAAGAAAAGCTAAACAATGGATTTTATTCCCTTCGAAAATCTGGTTTAAATTAGTAATTTGTGATATGGGATGGCTGGGCATGTTACAGGCAAGGAAACACTAGTCAAGTATTTAATTAATGACTCTCCTTATGTACCAACCTTTTATTTGAAGGAACCTAATGATTTTTACAGGCTCTTTTCATTTTACAAGCTTTACCACAAACTGTTTGCAGATAATAACTGTTGCTTTGTATCATAAGCTTCAAGGAGTGCCAGTCTCTGCAGCAACAGGAGACAGTTTCAGTTCCCTGAGTTGAATGAGAGGGTCTGAGAAAGTTTTGGGGCTTTCCCATAGCTCAGTGAAAGGTGGAAGAGGAGCAACACTAGATAACTGCTCCTTTCAGGGCAAGTTACACCGGCACAGGAGCCTTTCAAAGGGAAAGGAGAGGTGAGAGCTACTGTTTGGATTTAGACTGTGTATTCCAGGCTTCTGCACGATACCCACAGCCTGAGCTGGTGTGGAGCAGTGTCCCAGCCCACGTAAACACACACTGCTGCCCTGCTTCCATGTCACAGCGGACCATGGGTGGTCCTGCCTGCACGTGGTACTGTTGGGAGCTTCTTTTCACTCCTTAACTGCCCAATGCCAGGGTTCCTTAGCAGGTCTTGTCCAAACCGCATCTCTTGACGCACAGGGAAATGTTAACACTAAGACAAATGCTTGAGTGAAGACACTTAAAATTCTCTTCTGCATCTCCCTGTTGCATCGCCTTTCTCAGCCGTGCAAAGGACTCAGAGAGAAAATGGCCCAAGTGTACTGATTTCAAAACTCAGCCACTCTGGGGTGTCACTTGGTGGTGTTCGCAGTGGGCTGAGGCACATTCGTGCACATTTTCCAGGGGTTTTACAGGGACAAAGTATGTGAAAGCTTGCAAAAGGGTTTTTTTTTTGTTTGTATTGGAGTTACCCCCAGCTCTCCCAGCAGAGCCAGATTCCTCTGGCAAATGATCCTGCTCCCACCCAGGGGCTGGGCTGTCCCAGCCACAGACGCTGCCCTCTTCTTCCTCTCCTCTACCTCCTCCTCCTCCTCAGCAGGGCCTGGCTGCCTGGCAGGAAAGGCAGCCCACATACCTACAGGTAGGACTTTTTTTAGAGCGTCAGCTTGGACGAGAGTATATATGGCAAGTCACAGATGAAGGGTACACAATTAGTGATAAATAACTTCCTAACACGACCAGCACGTTAGTTCCTAATTAGCCTCTATTCACATTAAATGAATTTATGTTACTGCTGTTATTAAAAATCTTTGCAGAGGACTATCAATATAAAGTTACAACGGCAGAATGCTAACAGGCGACACGTTATACATGGATGCATTTGAAAATCTCCATGCAGTGTGAAAATGACCTTCAAATCATAGGAAAACAATATCTGCATTTCTAACAGTTGTTGTTTCTAGCCAAATGGATTTCACTGTACTTTCGGACACAGTCTCCCTCCCTGTAAATCATTTAATGTGATGAAGATGATTAGGATCACTGATCTGCTCAAGTAATTATGAAGTTTCTGACATCATCCTCTAGAGGAAAGAAACCAAACCACCACCCCCAAAAAAACACCACCCAAGCCAAAAAATGACCCATGTTCTGAGGGTGTGGGCTCACTCTGTGTGACACATACAGCTAGGGCAGATGTGCAGCTGTTTGACTTTTGGAAAATGCAAGGTGTGACCCTATTATGATAAAAGCCTTTTTGTTTGGCTCCGTACTGGAGCAAAGCAGGGAGTCTTGCTGGGTGGGGATGAAAAAAAGCAGAAAAGTCTTGCTATTGAGTCATGACACGACAGATAAAAATAATTTAGCTATTTCACGTGCTTGGGAAGAAAATAATTTCAGCCAGTGGAGACAAATAGGGATTATCTAAATCAAACACAGGGAAACATCTGAATCCTTCTGGTATTTCTTGTGTTTAAGTAAGCGGGACTGTGATGGGTCACTCCTTCAAAATCTTCTGTACTTGATCCAGCTTCTGCGGGTCTGGATTTCAGCACCTCAGCAATGAAATATAATAGTAACAGCCACTTTTTTCCCCCTCCCAAAAGCGTGACCATTGCTTGCTTTAATAGCTCTGTACAAAAATGGGAATTCTTTCTACTGAGATGAATGCTGGCCAGGGTTTCAAGTCCCTTCCTAGCACAGACCAGACCTGACTGGAGGACACGTACCCACAGCCCCCCACTGCCCCAAGGTCACAAACAGTGACACAAACTGTTCTCCTGGTGCAGCACCACCACAGAGGCTACAGGAACAGGACAAGAAAAAAAGAAACATCTACTCTTGGCTGCACCTTCGAAAGTGGGCAAGGAAAGAACGGGTTACAATGTCTTTTCTGCAGATTAGCAGCACTGAATCCTGCTGTACAAAACACCATCTATTTTAGAGCCCAAATTAGCATACCTTCAAGGATATTAAACAACGATTAATAACTTTAGGAAACCAAGTAAATTAAATACATATCATCCTTTTTGACGTGTCAAGGGCAGTACAGCAGAATATAGGTGGGCAATGAGGAGTAACATACATAAACTGACTTTAAAAAAATCAATAAAAACTTAATCATAGAAGAATATAACCAACATATATCTAATCCACTAAGACGTTCACAGGGGAATTTCAGTTTCAGCAATAAACCAAATTCATTTCAGGTTAAACTACTATGGACATCTTGAGTTTATTAGTGAAAATGAAAGCAACGTGAACTTTAAGTTTTCAAAAGCAGAAAGACATTTAATAAAATTTCTCACTTTTTGCCATGGGACTAAGGGAAAAATCCATTAACGTATTGCCCATGCAATTCTGATAAGTTATGGATTCTTATTTATAATACGTTTTAGTTTGATTTTATCTTAATATACTGTAATGATTTGCTGTCATAATTGAAATTTGTTGTATTGTTAATCATTATCATAACAAAGAAAAATTATTTCGTTTATAACTAAGAGAACACAACTAAATACTGCTATTAAAGACAGTCTGTGGCTACGTTGCCCGGGGCTGGTGTGACCACTACCCTCTATTAAATAACAAGTAGTGCTTTGAAGGAGGAAAGGGTGGTAAACATTTTCTACAGAAACTATTGCTGGGAAAATGTTTTTGAGAAAAGCATTTTGCCAAAAGCGCCATTTTTCAAGGAGGGACTGAACCTGAGCTATTTCAGTTTGGACAGACTCTGTTCAGGTTCCTCATGTCCACGATCCTGTCTGTGGGGTTCAGGTCAAAGCACATCCCTGAGGATGCTCCCTGCTCTCGCCTTGCAGCCCCAGCAGGCAGCCCAGCCAGCAAGGATGGAAACAACCCACAGTTCCTGGCACCAGTTCTAAAGAACAACACTCTGGGTTTTGGCCCAAATGTTTAATTTGCAATTAAATCTGTAATGTTCAATTTGCAGCTGAAAAGACAAATATGTTTACAGAAAGCTGATGCAGGTTTCCCTGTGTTCACCATAACATTCCATAAATTCACCTATGTCAAACGACCACCAAAAAGCAGTGTTTACAGGTTTCAAGCTGCTTACTTCCCATGTGGGCAGCTAATGGCAACACTTCTGACAAACAAGCCCTGTGCTGTGCCTGCTGGGCATCTGTGGAATGTCAAGGGCCCAGGCAGCCCCATGCCAGGAAAGGTTCCTCAGGCCCAGTTGTCTGGTCTCTCCCAGGACTAGAAAATGCAATCAGCATTGCATCTCCAGCTATTAGTGATTTTTTTTTTTCAACTCTGAAAATAAATGTAATATTGGGATTTCTTCTTCAAAAGACAACATGATCAATGAAGGGCATCAACAGGGAACATGATCCAAACAGCC
This sequence comes from Empidonax traillii, assembly GCF_003031625.1. NCBI lineage: Eukaryota > Metazoa > Chordata > Aves > Passeriformes > Tyrannidae > Empidonax > Empidonax traillii. Next base: position 547,679 of record NW_020955593.1, on the reverse strand, counting down.
AAAATAGACTGAAAGTCTATCTGACAACGAAAGGTTGCTACGGGACATTAACACTCAGAGATAACAAAGGCTCCCCAGCCCATGGAGTACTGAAACAACACTGACACAGCCAAAGGGAACACTGCTTACCTTTCAACTTTCTTCATCAATTCTTTTTAATAAGTAGTTCTAAATTTTAGGGCGTATTTATAGCACACGCCTCCAGAAATCCTACCTACTGGTGGAGCACTTGCACAGGACACCTGAGAAAACACAGGCTGAGTGCCTGGCACACAGCAAGCTCCTACAAACACACCCTCACACAGGGATCACGTCCACGTGCTGAAATACAACAATAGGAAATTATCTCGCTTCTAAAGCCCACTAGCTGTATTGTAACACCATTCCTGTTTGCCTCCAGACACAGCACATTCCCAGGATGGTGCACACAGGCATCCAGTGATGCTGGACACGCCCCACTGTAGAGCCCAGTGCTGCACCCCAGAATGGCTCGCTGCATGGGTAGGGTGCTGCTGCTCTCCCAGCCTCTCCATACAGGCACAGGGCTGCCTGCAGCACCCACAGCTCCTGCCTGCTCCAGGTCTGATCTGAATTGGTCTCAGAAACCCTGTGCGGCTGTAAGAGTCATCTGCCATCGCCGAGATCCAGCTTTTCCAGGCCCACGCTCCCAAGTCATTTGCTCAGCCCTACTTAGATTGCACATTTATCCTTTCTGTGAAAATAACAAGAAGCCTCAAAAAGAAGCCATGAAAAAAAGCCTTTTCCTTGGCTGCAAGAAGAGCCCTGTGTGAGCAGATCCACCAGACGTGTAAACAGCAGGTTGCGCACCCAATGTTTGTTTTTCATCTCCAACAAGGAGAGTGTGCTTAATGATGAAGGAGGATGAGCACAGACTTTTATCCAACCACTTCTGATCTCCCGATTTCTCTTGCACATCCTGAACTGCCTGAAGGCAACATAGAAAACTCCGCAAAAGGCATAAAGCACATCATCCTCAAAGCGATGTTTGTTCCTCTCACGGTTGTCTCGTGCTTTCTTCCCCCACCGCTCCCTTCCTCCACCCTCTTCTCCTCCCTCTCCAATTGCTCTGCAAGTCATTTTATTTCTTCAAAAACATACTCCCTACTGTGTACATGCCTATGCAGAGCTCTAGTGAGCTACCAGGTTGTTTGACAGACACTCATTGTATCTCTTGCATTCAGTCTGTTTTCCCAAACTGTTGATGCACTTTCTTCCAGGGAAGGCAGTAAGGCATTACCTCTGTGTTATGAAGTGTCTGGCACGGGTCTGTGTACTGTAAGAAATAGGGATTTTTAAACACTGCATAGCTGCAAGACAAGCCTACACTCCCCATCGTTTCAGACGCAAACACTTCTCATGTTTTCATTCAGAAGGCCCCAATGCTTCAAGACAAACACTTGCAAAGCACCACCCATGCTCACCAGCACCTCCCCACCCAACTCCTCACATGGAGCTACACCACAGAGCCGGTATTTATAGCCATACCTCACTCAAGTTCTGCGGTCATGCGGTTCTGGAGACCTTGGTTAGGGCTTGTCTTAACTTCTGACACCACGAGAACAGTAAGACCTTGTTTAATATTTAATGCATGCCTTACAAGCGAAGGGGCACCTCCCTTCTTCCTGCTCAGGTACCAGAGGCTTTCTGCAGGGCACAGGCAGCCTTTCCCTCCTGTCAGGCGGGAGGGCTGGCCCGGGAATGGTGTCTTTTGGAGGTGTTTTCATGGAGTGCCACGCACAGTGTGTGATGCAGAGTCTGTCAGCATCATGTCTCTCCACTCCATAACCAAAAACCTCTGACAGAATAGACTTAAATGTCAGTGTCAAAATGCAACACTACCTAGGAGAAGCCTCAGAAAACCATCTTTACCAGTCCTCCTCGAAACTCATAGTGAGAGATTTCCTATTGTGTCTGCTCTATATAGTTGATTATTAAAAGTAATAATTACCATGGACTTCCTGTAGAAGAAGAAGAATATAACCTGAATAGATGTCTCAAAGTGGTCTTTCCACAGACCCTCTGAAGAATATTCTACAGCCCAGACAGACTCACACTCCAGAACAGAGGAAAGCAAGGAAGGGAATCCAGAGCCAGAAGCAGAAAGGATAAGGGGAAGAATACTAAGAATAAACTAACTAAGAGGACACTGCAAAGAGCCTTTACAATTACATGAAGCTATTTCTCTGCAGAATTAGCAGATTTGCCAAGAATAATGCAAGGGGGAGAATAATTATATTTGCTCACTATTTAGAAAAAAATCAGATGAATGTAGTGTTATCACAGGGTGATGACCAAATTTCTCATTCAAGCAGTAAAACAGTAACAACTGAAATAGCACATTTAAAAAACCCCAAACCTTCAGCTACTCAGTATCTGCGAGTGCTAAAACTGCTGTAGCTTTTATAGTTACTTTTAGTAACCCATAAAACACTGGAAAAATTTCAGACGAAAAAAATGTGAATGTAGTACAAATTCTTAAGAAGGTAAATGAGCAGCTGCAGCTCTGCCAGCCTGATGTCAGTGCCCTGCCTGACCCAGGGTTTGACTTGTAAAGAAGTAAAGGAAGATGGAAACTTGTGTGCAGTGTGCCAAACCAGCTTAACGCGGGGAATTGTTTCCAAAAAGCCCTTTTCACATAAAAAACAAGAGTGATGACAACAACCAGGTAAAGAGGACTAAGCCATACTTAATAACTGTGAGGGTAGAAACAGCCTGAGTAGCTCAACAAGCAACTGTACAAGCTACAGCTGAAATCCCCACCATGGGCTCAGGAAGGGTGAGCCCAGCTCAGCCATGCACAAAAATCTCTCCTTTGCTCTTATTCTGGTCATTGGTCGTGCCTGAGTGATGGGGTCTGGATCACAAACTCCAACATGTCCTGCTGTGGCAAAGAGCCAAAAACACAGGAACACTCGTGGGCTGGGAGGATGCCGCAGGGAGGATCTCTGGCCTCTTTATACGCTCTTTAGTTTTCCACGCTGGTTCTGCAATGCCATTTCTTTGTCCTGATACTCTTATCCCATTTACATTGTCTTTCTTATTCTTCAAAGTTTAAATTTGCCATCCTCTTTTGTTTTTCACGTGGATCTATTTAGAAATTGGCTGTGATATTCTCACAACACTGCACACTGGTGAGCTAAATTCTATCCTACAGCCTGTAACCCTTACTACACCCAGATTTGATCCTAGAAAATCACTTCTATCCTTCTACAGACCACAGCTGGCCAGGTTCTCACTATTTCCAGAGGTGGATGCCATTGGTAATATGTATGTATAACATACAAGCAGAAATCAATGCTGTGTGCTGTACATCTGGATCAATATCACAGAAATAAAAATGGACTCTGGTCATACGAATAAAAAAATATATATGACAAAAAAGAAACCAGCAAATCTTTTTAAAAAAAAACAAAAAAGGAAAGGCAGGACAAAGCAGCAATTGCACTTCAATTGCCTAAATTTATTTGCAGTGTGACTATTTTTAGATACCCCATTTTAGTAACTAACCTGCGTTTATTCTAACGTGGGGTTCGGTGGTTTTTCTTTTAACTGCCTGTGCAAGTTTTCTGGTCAGATATAGTAACAAGCACTCACCACAGTAATTTTAATTAACAAGCTCTAATAAATTTGCACATGTTGCAATATACAGCTCTAAAAATACACTTGTGCACCCCCAAGACTGCGGCCAGTTTGCTCCACAGTGAGGTTCTCCAGGAGCTCTTTGAACACCAAACCCAATCCCGATGCCAGCACCGCTGCCCAGCCTGGGCACCCAGGCAGTGCCCTCCCATCCAAGAACTGCCCCGGCTGCTGCCCAGCCCGGGCACTCACACCCTGTTTCACCCACCACATCCAGAGCCTCCCACAGACCTGAAGCTGTATCCAACTGTGCACACATGAGAAGCGTCACTCCTTTTTTTAGGTCAGTCTCAGACATTTTGGCTACAGCCAACCTGCCAGTCACAGGCCAGATTTGGCGTTTGACAGAACCACAGTTAGGCAGTTGTGCCAAAGAGGGGAACAAATAAATCACACTCCTGTCAAAACCTTCCAATTTGCACTGAAATCATTCAGTGCAGTGATGTTTGCTTCCATTTTTTTTTTTTTTTAACCTGTAAAAGGTAATTCACTCTCAGTGTGGGACAATGGGCAAGAACAGAGAGAACCGCTACGTTTTCCCCCAGCTCCCTTTCCTGTGGGAACATTGCACACTTCATTCAAGGGTATCAAACCCAATATGGACACAACCCCCCCGTTCCTCCCTGCCCATATCCCTTTCTCAGACCTGGTCCTGATCTCCTGGGGCTGAAGTGGTTCCACTAATATCAGAGACTGGTGCCAGGAACAGGAGCTTCATAGGTTTAGTTTTATATTTCCAAGCAAACCACGTCACAAAGAAACAAAGCTATGGGGTGAGCAGTTTTCCTGGGAACAGCCATTCCAGCGTGGGCTTTCTGCAGCTGCCTGGTGGGTGCCCAGGCCCTGCCAGCAGAGCCACTTTTTGCTGCCTGTTCCCAATTCCCACAGTGAGTGTGGGGGTTTGAACCATCCACACAAGGCAGCATTCCCAAGGAACACCTCAATGCCGGGAGCTGGGATGGGATGGGGACAGGGGAGCGACACACACAGCAGGGCAGGAGCCCAAGCCCACAGGCAGGTGTGCAGCTGCCCCACAGGGGAGTGCCTGTGCAGCCTGGAGAGCAGATGTTCCTGAGATAAACCAAGATTCTTTCATAGCACCTGTGCACAATAAAATTGCCTGTGATCCACAGATGGTCAGTTAGGATTGGGTAAGGGCAGCGTGGGTGATCTCTGCTGCATGTGCTGTGCACACGGCTGGTCAGTGCCTTTTAGAGGTGTTATTTGTCACTGATCTTTTCTCCTATAGTAAATTCTTCCTCATTCCAAGGGAAATAAGCAGAAAGGGGTGTAATGTACTTAACATGTACCAGAAATATCCAGCCATATCATCATGTTCAAGTGTTTAAAAGAACTAAACTATAAATGAGAGAGTATCAACATGTGCTGAACAGAAACAGGAGAGCTGCCACTAGGTTTTGTGAACCTTTCCACAGCCTGGAGAACTTCAGAGAATTATACCCTGCAGAGACAGCAACAAGTTCATGAAAGCTTTTCGTGTGCTGTACGTTGCGCCGGCATATGGGAATGTCATACTGATACTATTAGCCAAGGCTCTTTTGACATGATGTAAAGCATCTAATAATTATACAGCAAATATGACGAGATGGAATTGAACCTGATCTCAATTAGCAACCAGAAGTATCCTTCCAACTGAGATTAATATTGATTAAACCATAACAAGACTAGTACTTGCCAATAAGAGCTCTATAAAATCAAGGAAAGGTGAGGCCAACCTCTAAGTTGGGAGCACTTTGTCATGAGCTGTAAAGACAAGTGATTCTCCTATGGCCCAATTTGTCCTTTTCAAAAATTGAAGTTTGGCTCTGTATAATTCAGGAAATTACAGTCATTTCGGCGGACAGCTAGTCTGGCCAGGAGCCCAGAGCAGAGATCAACAGCCTCTGGGAGACAGCTCTGTCTTCCTTTCAACTTTTCCCATCCCTGGTACAGTATTAATCACATCAAATCCCACTCCTCTCTGCCTTTCCCACTCTCAGAAATACAAGACATGGTTCCCACTACTGTTGTACTGTACTTCAAAATATAGGTTTGAGCTTTTTAATTTCCCCCCCTGCACCAAATTAAGGTGGATATCTTGGAGTTGAACAAATATATTGGATTTATTGGCTCTTTCCCTGAGCGAGGTATAACAGTTCCACCAGTCCAATCCTACACTGCCTTTACATGGAAGTGATTGAATTTATTGCTAGCCATTTTTATATTATATTAAGTCAAACCATAACAACTAAGCATCCTTCAGGGCTTAGCGCAGATTATAAAATGCTGCTTGAAAAACAGACATGCAAGGGTATGAGAGGCAACAATACAAAGCTTATAACTAATCTTATTTTCAAGATTCTTGATCCTATTTAAGTAATGTTTTAAAATGTTCAGGCCAACTTCAGAGAGGTACTGTATAGCTCAAGAAACACGGAGTGCTAATATTCTTTGAATGTAAGAATACATGCACACAGAACATTAATTGGTATGTACCTGATAAAGTAAACTTCTTTTAGTAAGTTTTTGTTGATACTTTTCTGATGAAGAGCTACTCGCAAAGAACAAATACCAGTGTGACAATTATGAATTTCCTTACAGTGAGGGCAGGAGGTAAACAAAGCCTGGAAATGTCTATACCCAAATGAATCTTGGGTTGGGAAAAAATTAATGCCCAGGTGCCCAGGTTGCCCAATGTTCCCCTAAAGAATGGCTTGTGAGCTTTCTGACACAGCAACCACGTGGCCCTGGCCAGGCAGCACAGCCACTGACACGAGCTGCTCCGAGGTGTGTCCTGAAGACAGATCTTGCTTGTCCTGGTGAGATATCTGCAGCTCAGCAGTAGAATAGAAAGAGGCACTGAGAGTCCAGGAGAAAGAGGCTACAACCTTTCCAGGTTATTACTGGAGAGATCAGCTCTAAATGCAACGCAGTAAATTTTACTGCAAAGATACAGCAGAGCTGTGAGCTACGGACACAGCCAAACAGTATCACCTTGTTAAGAAACTTTTTGAGTCTTTGAAATGTCACCTGTGCACAAAACTGCAATCCTTCACATTCAACAGAAGGTGAAAATCAGTCTGACATGCTGAGGATAATAAAATGTATTATTACAGAAGCTTATTAGGAAATAAACAAGTCTGGCTCCAGCAGGATATGATGAGAGAGCATCAGGAAGCCAGGAACACCAAGATGCTTTTTTCATTGGGTGCAAGCCCTGGGACTTCTGCAGGTTACCTGGGACAATGCCATAGTACCAGCACAGTGACATCCAAAGCCAAGAGAGTTACAAGAGAGCAGTAGCTGCCCAAGGATGTACTCATGCTTGCTAAGCCTCTAATCTCAGCTTTGATTCCGTCTCCCTCCATAATCAGTTGAAATACATCCAGAATTAATCACTGTTTGAAAATTTAAAGGTTGCTTTTCTTCTTTCTGCTTAGGATCTGCCTCAGGTCACACACAGCATGGGTGAAAACACGGGCCAGATGCCCTCCAGAGTCTGGCACTCCCCTAATGCCCAGTAACACAACACAGCGAGTTACTGCACAGCAATAAATAACAATTAATATCATTAATAACAGCAACAATAAATAATAACAATAAATAGTTACAAATAGCAATACTATTAACAGCAACAGTAATATAGTAATGCTGCAATAGTGATAAAATCTGAAGTACCTACTCTGGAGTCACTCTTGATCATCTCCTGGATCCGTCTCTGAACGGACCCTCACACTCCCATCTACAGCATCTCTGCCCACCCTGGTTCTGGTCTAGGCAAGCTCTGGAGTCTGTTCTCACTCCTCTTTGATAAACTGTTCCTCCAACCAGTCTACTCTTCCTCTGGTATCAGATGGGTTGAGGAGAAGCCCTGGCCAGATAGAACAGTACCTTCTCTTGAATGCTGGCCAAGATGATCCTCTTTCACAGTATGATCCTTGTTCCTTGCTCTGGAGCTTAAATGAGCATTTTGGCCAGCACAACTGATTTCCAGCTCAGGTCACCTTCATATCACAATGATCATCAGGTTTCAGTCATTAGGTCCCCCAGCCCCCCAAATGATCCTTTTGTAACTCCTCTAGGTGTTATTACACTGCACATCTCTTTGTTTGGATTACCTCAAAGCATCCCATTTCTTGTTATTATAGAAAGTCAAGAAACATAACATGAGCAGTGCTCCTAAAAATGAGATTTATGCCCAGCTGCACTGTGCAAGCAGACTTATGGTGCAGAGAAAATTACAGGCAATAAATAAATGTGTATATAGATAGAGGATGTCTTTTAATACATATCTGAAAAACATTCTTTGGAATGCTTAATGAGAAACTTATTTCTGTTCCTCTAAAACCATTTTCTTCAGACTTAGTGAGCTCTGTACTTAACAAAGGTTAGTGGGCCAGCAAACACAGCGTTTTTCATTTCCATTTCAAAGGATTCCGACAGAGGCAGATATTTTCAGACTTTCAATTTGCAAAATACTGATGCTCTTAAACCTGTAAGACAAACTAATTGCGGCACCCACCACAGAAAATCTCAGTGTCATTTGGTATGCCACTGGAAGTGCAGAGGGACAGTGGGCACCCCTCCAAAGTACAGGTTACACCCATAAATCCTCCTGCACTCACCCCCAGGAGCTTCTTTGTCTGATTCTCTGGGATCATGTTACACTTCTGGAGCTGACTTTCAAAAAATGGACAGAGCCAGGAGGCTACAATACGGTATTTTCCTCCTTGTCTGTCAGCGTCTTACAAAGCAGGTGTATGTGGATAGGTTGGGCTAATTTGATAGAACTGTCTACTAAAATAACAGCTGATACTCAAAAGATGATCTGAAAAATACTATCCAACAAGGTTCATTCCCCACTGCTGCCCCCTCTTGCCCAGTATTACTGATCATCTCTTCCTCTCACCCCTCTCTGCTCAGGCACATTCCCCATCTCACTTGCACATCTCCTGGCTCCAGAACAGGTTGTTATTCTCTGGCAGGACATCCTCACACCCAAGATGGACAAAGGCCAGAACAAAACAGCAAGAAAAGCACTTCAACCTCTTCAGTGACATACTCGTCATGCAGGAATATCACAGCATGCTTCTCAGCTGGCAGAAGTCTAAACATACTCCCTGAAGTCAATACACAGGTCAGAAGTGCATCCTGCAGTCAATGAAGATGGCAAAGACACCAGCAGATGAAGGCAGTCAGCACAAGAAGAGAAAAAGATGAGGAGGCAACATCACACTAATTTCACAACAAAGAAGGGTGTTCTGAGAGCTAAACCAGAGAACTAATAAAACCTGACATATTTAAGTTGAAGATATTATCACAAAAAAACTAAATACTCCCCATGCATCAAGAAAATGAGCTTGAAAATGCAGTCACTGGTTGCGCCAGTAATTTATAATCTCTCAGCTGCTGAGATTGTGAACAGTGGCACTTTGTAATCTTATAGGGAAAGCAGCTCTACCGCCATCTGGTCATATATTTCTGGCCAAGATCATTTAGTGGAGCCTGTAATGAAAAAAGTTGCACATCCTCCTAAAAATCTGAATTATACTAGCTGTGCCACAGTGGCACTTTTGCTTTCAAGGAGAAGGACAGCTGTCATTCCTTGTCTCTGAAGATAGGGAGCACACTGCCTTGCTTAAGAGGCCCAATTTTCTTGGATCACCCTAAGTTATCTTACTCGTCTCTAGGAAGAGAGAGGCTCAAGTCCCTGTTAACATTTTTTGTTTGATTTTTGCTGACATATATACAGCACCTACTTTCTATACCCACTTTGCTAAGCTACTGTGAAGAAGGTGATATTTGGACCTTGACTCTAATCTGAAATGACGCCAGCTCTACAGCCCTGGCATAACACCAGTTTGAGAGAGGGGGCAGTTAAGCTCGTCATCTTCACCTCTCCTAACAAATGAGACATTTCATATTTTAGATATTACCTCAGCAACTTACTGCCAGCTTTAAATTGCTCTGTCATCTCAGATTAGCACTCATCATTCATGCTAATGTAAACTAAATGGTACCTCTTCTGAAATATGGGAAAAAATAAATGGGATTACAATGAGAGTTGCAGAGCATGAAATTTCTAATCCATGAGCAACTAATTGCTGCAGGTACTTCTCGGTACTTCCATCCACCGAGCCATCAATTTGAGCCCCTACATTTGCTATTATGTTATTTTAAGGTCAAATCTTGTTTGCCTCAAGCACACAACTACTCCCACTGGTTCCAGGGGCCTATTTGCAAAAGCAAAGATATACAACCTCAAATGAGCAGCAAAAGAGATACCACCACCAAACTGCCTACAGCAAAACCTACACACTCCCAGGACTCAAGGGCTACGAGCCTTCAAAACCACGTCCCGTCTAGACTCCTCCACCCGCTCACAAAGAAAAGCAGCAGCGGGGAGAATTATAGCCCAATACTCAGTGTGACAGGAAGGAAATAGCATTGGGAAATGCTTATTTTAATGACAGAAAAATATTTGCCAGGCTTGGGCTTAGCAGCAGTAGAAATGTTATTACTTTCCAAGCTGGAAGAGGAAATATTTCAAGGGCTATTTTTTGACACCTTCACTGTGGCTTGATTTCTGCATCTATTAAGAAAAAGTCTATATAGCCTGTGCTGTGGAAGCTTTGCAAATCTTTGCATAAAACTCCATTTTATAAGGCTATAGTGGGATAGTATTGTTTATAATTAACATCAGGCTGAAGAGCCACCAAAAGTGAATATATAAGAAAATATTAAAGTGCCCCTGTTTTGTTTCCAGAATTAACTGGAAATTCAATGTCTTCTTCATTTTATTATTTCTCAGAGTACATGGAAGCAAGGCAGAAAATTGTCCCACGAAGCACTGCTATATAAAGAGGCCTGACTGTGTACAGTTTCCTTCCTAATGCGTAAATTTGTCAGCCTTTTAACCCAATATATCCTTTAAAGGTTAGGAACATAGAAAGCTGTATTTCCCAGCAATTTGCAGTTTCATCTTCCCAGCATGCTTATGTTGAGTGAAATCCATTTAGAAATCCCATCACTGCATGCACTTCAAAGCCTAGGAAATGGCCTTTAATTGTCATTACTGTGCCTGTCTCAGGCCATCCTGAGCCTCCTTCAGATAAATGTCCATTGATTTTGGGGGAGTGCAGAGCACTGAGCAGTGATACCGGTGAGTACATCAGCCCTGTTACGCTGCCCTGAAATTAAGCAGAGTATAACCAATATTTCTGTGCTGTAAAGTTCCAGTAGCCCAGACAGTCCTGGGAAGTGCAGTGAGTGAATGGCTTTGACAGATCAGCTTTACAAACGTGGGATCATCTAGCTCTGGAAATTACCTCTCAGAGTTATGATGATGTACTTTAGCATCTCCCTCATTACGTGCAGGCAAGTTTTTAGTCTAATTTCTGGGTTCAGGGCTTTCTGAAAAGAAAGTCACTTATTTCATTTTGGAATAAAGAGAAATGAGAGGAAAGAAACGTGAGGCAAAGACATGTCTAGAAAAATGCTTCTTAACATGCATTTCTCCTGGCTGTTGCTTAATTCTCAGCTGCTCCTCTTGAATAGCACTCATAGCCAATCTCTGTTTTTAACATGTAATGTTATCTTTCCTGCTCCTTCCATGCATAATCAAGTGCACGCAAGGTACTTACGTGGCTGTTGTTACTCAAGGATGTGAGCACCTCCTTAGTCTATCTATCTTTGTAATACCTGTGGGAGCTGGGAAAGTCCTATTACAGTCTCAGGCTCAGATCAGAGATATTTAGGGGCCTGCCACTGAGATAAATGGGATTAGCTGCCCCATGGCTTTTCTGGCTCAGAGCCTTCACTATGTCCCTAAAATCACAAAGGACATCTGAAATGAAGCAGGGAACCCCTCTTAAGAGTATCACTGCTTAGGCTGGGGGGCTCATTTCTGGACCAGTTTTTCTGTTTTGATTTAGTCTTATGTTACTCAAGGATGAAGGTATTAGAGAAGGTAAAAATCACATCCTTATTCTCCTCTGTCTATGCATAGCAGAAAAGCTTTAAATACTGTTGGCATACACTGGCTGCAAGCACTTTGGTGTACTCTGCTTTACCCCAGCTCGGTTTTCTCCCTAAAGGCTCTGTGTAAAACTGCCAGAGTAACTACCAAATCTCTTACTTAGCTCAACACTCCTGACTTCTTTCCCTACAGAGCAGCAAATAGACTTTTACTGCCCTCTGCACCCGACTTCGTTCTGCAGAAGCACTGGTTCTTCTGCAGTTGTTTCTGTGAAGCAGAGTGTGATGAGGCGAGGGCTGGGCAGGTGTGCAGTGCCTGCACATCCCCTCCTTACCAGCATGGACACTTGGAAAGGAAATTTCCATCATTCCTGGGGGACTCCACCAGTTCCCCACCCAATTCTGAGCAAAAGACATACAAAACACACCTGCCACGTGCCCATATGGCACTACAGGAGCAGTGCAGCTCCTGCCCTCCACGCTCGGGCATTTGTCTAAACACACTCTGCTTACAAACATGGATATCTATTTCCAATGCCAAACTTCCCAAAAGCGAACAGTAAACCAGCGTAAACCAAGGTAACAATTTCATAATGAAACAAAAACTCACTGTGTCAAAGCTGGGCTTTACACAGGCACTTTTGGGTGGTCACATAGGCAGCTACAGGCCTGAACCTCTTGCCTTGGGTGGGTTACCATGAGCACCTGGGCCTGATGCAATGGCACTGTGACCTTTAGTGGCCAAATATCCACTCCAAACATGTGATTTTTTTTTCCTCTCCTGTCACTCAGCGGTTCACAGTAAGCCAAAAACACTGTTCCATCCTAACTGCCACAGGCACACTCCTTTGAATAAAGAAGCTACGGTATTTTCCACTTGCTCAAAGCAATTACCTCTTAAGATATGCGTTAGTTCAATCTTTCCAGGATTTAAATTAAGCCAAGTATTAAATCATCCAAAGCTAACTACCTGAACATTTTCAATGTCTTTCAGCATCTTAAAAACAGTCTTTGATGCTCGTTACTTTAAAGGCATAGAATTTTGTCTGGAAATTGACCACTTAAATTCCCTAAAGTGGAAGCTGAGAAAAAACATACTATCTATTTCCAGTCTCAAATTAATATTTTATTACTTAGTCCATACGTGAAAAGTGTCTTGAGACCGTTAGCTGGATTTTTATATTAATCTGAAGGATGTTAAAAACAGTGGATCTGTATTGGGCTAAGAAACACAACAACCATGTTTGCATGCGTGTTGAGGGTGGGAGGGATGAAGCTGAGAACTCCTGTAGGGATGAAGATGAGAACTGCCTCTATAAAGGATTATATCATGTTTTAGAGCTTGCACTGTTCACTTTGTCTCAGATATTAACATGCTAGCATGGCCGTGATGGTAGTCCCTCAGAGTATGAACACAGGTCTCGTTCATCAGATCAGCAATTCCTGTACATAAGAAATTACAAACTGTTCCTTGGATACTAGTTTTGCTAATCTGATAGTGTTGAAAACTAATTTTATTCCTAATAGGAGTTCAAAGTACAACTGCTTCCTTGGCCAAATTGCCTGTTTGCAGCAATCTGAAATAGAAGTGTTTTATCAGCTTAGCTTGACACAGTGAATTTCTATTATCAAAAGAAAAAGAACTCTCAGTATCTGATTTCAGGTTCCAAATTGTTTCAGCTCATTGTGACTCTCTGGAATTATGGAGAATATGTACTCTATTTTCAGTTTAAGACTGCTAAAAAATACCCTAAATCTGCAACTCCAGATGAATGTCTGGGTTTACATACTATGAGGACAGAACTCTAGTGAAATAATTAGCAAGATTTACTGCGGCGCTACGACTGCAGAAGAGACCTGACGAGATTTAAGTGTGCTGTTGGTGACTGCTTGCTTCCTGGTTTGCTTGGGAAGCTCCTGGTGCAGAACACAACAAATACCAAACAGTCCAGTTACTGGAGTGGAAGTGCTCAGTCAAGGCACTGCGACCCATCGCTCGGGTATGACCGGGAAGCATTTTGTCCTTACTGTGGTCTGTGGTTTGCACAGGTATTGCTGCTATCTCAAATGCCTGCCTTTTTAAAATATATTGCACTATAGAGACCTGCAAGTTTTACAAGAGCACAGATTTCAATCTTTATAGTCTTTAAAATAAAAATTAACCATCATTTTTTTTTTTTTTTAAATGGAAAAAGACCAAACCTAAACTGTGCCTGCTGACAGAGTTCTGTATATCACTCCTAGCTCCTTTGAATGTGTTTTTCATGTTGCAAATGGGATTGCTACTGATCAGGTTGTTTTCTCACGACCACATATCCCTCCTGTGTGCTCAGGAATATGCCTCTGAGGAGTCTGAGTGGAGGGTCTGCAGGTGTTACTGCTTACCAATTATTTATATATTCTCCTGGTGTTAAGCTACCCCCATCTTCAAAGGAGAGTCACCTTCCACAGAGATTCCCTCTGATCTGCAAATGTGGAGTGTGCATGGCAGCAAAATTCTCAGCCTTGATGCTCAGGAGGGACAGCCTGTTAAAACTCAGCCTTTCCAGATTTTTCGCCCCTACATCTCAAGGTGTTTTTTCACCTCATCCACACAGTGTCCACTTCAGTGGCCATGGAATTGCTGTGAAGCAATTTCAACAGCCTATGTATCAGATCCTTGCCACATGTTGTGTTTATTTAAAACGAAGGGAAGTTTTACACTCCATAAAAAGGGTCGTGGGACTAGGAGCATGTCTATTCATTTAGGAATGAAGAGCAGAGATACCAGGGAAAGAGCTGCTGTAAGGAAAGGCCGGTTTGTATCAATAGCCACTTCTTGGTGGTGCTAATCTCTGCCTTTTGCAGGGAGCAGTCAGAGATGCCCACCCCAAGGATGTCTGGTTGTGCCCTTTAGTGCAGCATGAGGCCTGCACCTTCTCCTCATCCCTGTGGCCCACCAGCTCCCATAAAGAACCTGGAGCAGCAGCAACCAGGATCACTGCCCTCTGGCACCACAGTCACTTATGGCCTTACACAGATCCCTTCTTCAATAAGTCTTGCCTCAATGCCTACCTCTGCTCTAATAAAGACCTCTACACCCACAGCTGTATTTCTGCTATCGCTGTTCACTCGGCAGTTGGGTTTGAGGAGCTGATTTCTCGGGATGATTCATATTCCACCCTTGGCTCACCCGGACACACTCCCTGAGGCAACTGTTACCTGGTGGTGAGTGCAGGTTTCTAAAGTGAGTGCAAGCCTTTCACGTTGCATGCTGGCTACATCCTCCTTTCCCTTTGAAGATGCCTGAGGCAGGTGCCAATGACAGTCTGCTGTGAACACATCCAGCAAAAGTGTCCCAAACCGCTGCTGCAGACACTGCCAGCTCCTCCAGAAACATTACTGATCTCAGCATTGCTGACTGAAGGGTTCCCAGGTCTGAGCCCACCCAGGCACTCCACCAGCCCTCAGAACGAGCCAAGAGAGTGGTCCCAAAGAGCTCAGAGAAGACTGTGACGTGCAGCTACTTCGTGGCAAGGACTGAGCCCGATAGGCTCACTCTGAGCTCAGTGACTGCAGACTCAAATAACTCATAATCGGATCCTGCAACTCATTTCTGTTTGCTCTGCTGGCCAAGGGTTTCTTTTCCTGTTTTACACACAGCAGACAAGGGCTTGTTCTATTTTCTTTGGCCCCGAGAGATAACATTTATATTTGTTACTGCATATTTAATTTTCTAACTTTCTTTCAGAATGATTGTCTGTCACAGCTATATTCCCCAGTGCAAACCTGAAAATCATTGGGCTGTGTCCTAACCCAGTTACATCAACTTATTCAGTGTCAAAACTTGGCTCAGTTTTACAGAAAAGGCTCTTCAGTGAGTCAGCTTCCTAGTAAATCTTCAGGGATGTTAATCCACAGGCAGATCCTACGCCTGTATGATACATATATGATGTTTCCCTTGGCTAGGAATAAAACAGAGCTGCTTCAGACACACTGTGCTTCTGCTGTATAAAATATCTCGATTAGCATTTCTTGTTTTGTTTTCAGAAAGAAAAGGAAATAACAATAGACTCCAAATCTCTTTCTCATTCACAGCCAAAGCTGGCCTGCATAATTAAAGGTAATTGTTAGCTTCCTAATAGCTTGGCATTTTGCACTGCACCTTCTAGAGAAGAGAAGAAGCCAGACAGAAGAACTATAGAATTGTGAATGTTCATGCAGCACTCTCAGTAGGCATTTGAATCTTGTATTTAAGCCAAAACAGTAAGTAATGCAGGCAGGAAGCACGGAGAGCAATTGCTTACTGGTGACCAAAGGTACGAAAGGTCAAACGTTTATTTCCTATGTTGCTCCTATGCATGCAATGCCCAGAATCTTTTAATTATATTTCACGGTCCTTTGAACTTGTACAAGGGCATAAAATATATTTATAGCTCACTTAAACTCTTAGTAATGAAACAGCCATCCTACGCAGGACCTCTGCTAATCAACTGAAGACTTTCTGTGCATTAACTTTAAAAATGCAAAAAAGCCCTTGTTCCTTCTCCAACAGAAATGCTTATCACAGTTTAAAGGCAACAACAAAGAAAAGTTATTTTTTTCTTAGGTAACAGTTTGAGCCTGTATCAGTTCACCTGTGATGTTTGAAGTACAATTTCCCTGGCAATGCACATTCATTATAACTGTTATTATAGCGTTGGAAGCTCTCAATCACACTGTGCCAAACACTGAAGAAACATATAATAAAGAGATCAACCCTCTCTAAAGCTTTTCCTGTCTAAATATGTCATTTTCTCTTCAAGACAACAACAAAAAAAAGGGGTAATCAAATAAAGAAGTCTTCAAAGATTTCACTTAATGAATCATACCTGATGCAAATTTCTGATGAGCAGACTGAAAAGCTCACAGTGTCATTATACACCTCATAGCAAACTCACCTGACTCATCTTACACCAATCCCCCATGACAGGGATCTGCTTTAATTTTCGGGAATTACTAGGGGACCACCTATCTGCCTTTGCTTTACTTTTCCCTTGAGGAGCTGCCAGGCCCTGGCACAATGGAATGGGCAGCAATGGTGGGGAAGGAGCCAGGGTGGCACCTCCTGGTGCAAGTGGGGCATTATGTTAGGTTTTAAAGACTGCAGTCAAGGCTGTCCTATAAGCGTAAAGCCAAATACCCTCATATTTAGGGAATGGAGAAGATTCAAGTTGCTGGTGAAACTTTAATTCAGCTCCCTGATGCACGTGCTTTATGATACAATCTTTAATTAGCCCATGAGGAAATTAATAATTGTGTACTGAGTGCAGGATTTGGCTGGTGTACAGTAAATTATGCTCCACACTACCCCACAAATGGTGATGATTCAGCAGACATCATCTATCATGTGCCCTGCAAGAGGCAAGGGCCCGTGAGAAAAAAAAATAGTGTAGTATCACATCATTGAAGAATGAATATCAATAGTTTTTTTATTTGTGTCAGAGAGGGAGGCACAAATTAAAACTGCACAAGAAACTCAGTTCTAGTCTTCCACATTCTCGCTTATTCAACATGGACTATGCAAACACGAAAATATTTAGTGTTCCTTATCTTTTTCAAACAGAAGCTGAACTGTACACCAGTTCAGGGACCTGATGATGACTGGTCAGGCACCACCAGGAAGGCAAATGCACCTGTAGCAAGCTTAACACGGCAAGGGGATGAGAGGAAAGCTGGGCTGGCTTAGCCCTGCCAGATCATCTCCAACCTGACTGAAAACTGGTTAACAGGGGATGCCAAATTCTGCAGAAATAAGAACAATTATGTTCCTTTCAAACAGCTCCTCAAAATGGACAAAACTCAGGTATGAAACAGCCACGATTATTCTGAGTGGAACAAATGCACACTGATGTGAAAAATACTGGCTGTGTGGGTACAGCCAACCACACAGACCTCCTGTTCACTTCCAAGTGTGAAGAATGAGAATTAGTCCATGCTCCTGCCTCTTGATGCCACCCAAAGCAGTCAGTGTTGGAAGAGTAGGAACCCTACCTCTCTACCTATGAGCCAAAATTGGAGAGCAAAGACACAGACAAGTCCTTATTTCCAACGAACCAAGACAAACAGGATGTTCCACTTCGGCCTCAGGTGTCACAAACAAAGCACAGAGCCAAAAAACTATTCTTGGCTATTTCCATCCAAGCCCTTGCCTCTTCCAGTGCCCAGAAGGGCAAGAGCAGAGCCACAGGCATGGATGGGTGCAGCAGAAGAAAGCCGAAATGCTGCTCTTGGAAAAGTAAATTCCAGCCGTTTCCTTCATGACAAGTTTACTACATGCTGCCACACAATACTTTTATTGGCATTCATTACTCCTTGAGGACTAATTTATTCATTTTTAGCAGCATTAAAACAGAGGCTGCATTTTACAAGGGAATTGCCCTACTGCTGGGGCTGTAGGAAGCTGCTCAATTAACTCCAGTGCACTAAAAGCTGAATCCAGACTTTTGATATTTATCTTGAATTGTAACAAACATTATATCCCCGAGCCTTGATTAACCCACAGGTTGATCCCCAGCTCACAGCTGTCCCCAGTTTTTGGGGAAGGATATTGAGGCTGTTGGGTTTGTTTATTTATTTTATCATTGCCACACAGTTGGGAACCTGCAGGGCAGAGACAGGCATCACTGGGTGCATTCCTTGCAAAACACTACTGGAAATGAAAAAACATAAGATCAAACTCCCCAGTACTCAGAGTAAGGCTGTTCCTTGTTTTTGTATCTGATTTCTCCTCCATTTGGAGCTTCCTTTCTGTTTAAGAACAGCTGGAGATCCACAATTTAGCATTCACATTTAACTAGATATTTGTGGCATTCCCAAGTCAATTTAGCAAGCTTGTTATTCTTGACATGTATATATACTACAATACTTATTCCCAACAACATCCATAAAGAACAGAGCAATTCCTGAAATTGGGGCTTGCCCCATTTCAACTGAAATACTCACACTTATCTACATACACACACACATATATACAAGTTTCTTTATATATTTGACCCTCTCCCTTAATCAGCATCTCCAAGCCACTGATTTTCCGTGAACTCATGTTCTTGGACTGTACTGCTCTGAAAAATATATAGCAGGTGTAGCAAACAATGTGGAAATGTATGTAGCCCTCTTGGAGATGCAACTGTGATAAATGGGAACAAGAGTTCCAGCATTACATGCAAAAACAAAGCTGGTAATCAATAAAAAGGTGCTTCAGAGGGAAAAAAATGAACCTTTATTTATTTTCTCGGCTAATGAACAGCCTCACTGGTTTTCTGCTGGGGCTCTCCTACAGGGTGCTCTCATGCTGGCCTTGGGGTGAAGTGTGTGCTGATGTTACCGCCTTGGTCAGCTGGAATCATTGCTGAGCAGTGTGGAACAACTTCTTGTAAAGGGTAGATCCTACTGGGATAGCAGCAGATTAGAAGGAGTTATTACTAAAGAGAAATCTTTAAAAGCCTCAATGACACGATCTTTTTTATATGTCCTCTCCTAAAGATCCCAGTAATTTTATTATCCCATCAATAAAGATCCCAGTAGTTGTACTTGGAGCTGAAGTAAAATTCATTGTGTATCCTACCCCTGGCTTCAGTGTCTCAAAGTACGTGACGTTGCACTCAGGTTTTGCAAAATCAGACCCCATGGAAGCTGGGGTTTCTGATTTCTGTTTCTTTTTACAGGGAAAAAAACTCAGCTCATTGGTGTCTTGGCCAAATCTGCAGGTTTCATGAGAATGACTTAACAGTACCCAATTTCTTTAGAAGTAGCAATGCACTGCTGGGTAAAATGAGAGTGTTTTTTCCCTCTAAACTGGCGTACTTCAGAAAATATAAGAAATAAAATCAAAATACCCCCACACTGCCTGGACAGGAAGTGAGGCACTGGAAAAAGCTCTGCACACATTACACCACGTTAACTGTGCTTTTAAATGCAAGAAACTGTATTGGCCTGAAGGGAGGAAGTTAAATGAGAATAGGAAAGGGAGGGAGAAGTGAAATGTCCTTAAGCAGCTACAGCAAATACAAAGGTGAAATGTTCATCAGCAAAAGTATTCAGCCTCTTTCTACCATAAAAAGGGATTATCTTTGAGTCTCCCTGCAGACAGGTCAATTCTCAGCCTATTTTCCATAGGCACCTTCAAGCTCCCACTGGTACTGCTGGTACTCATACTACACTCTGGAAGTCAGACCAGATCCTCTAATCACACAAGTTACCCAACACCAAAATACTCTTATATACCCTTGCCCCTATTTCCACAAGTTGTTTGCAGACCTTCCTTGTGATTTTGATCATTAGTTCCACTTTGGAAAGGGCCTCACACAAAAACCCACATGTACCAATGACCCAAGGAGCATTCAGAGCCAATGCCTATTCCCTCTTAGGCTGGGGGTGCTGAGAAACCCCTATATGGAAAGTTCTTGGCTGATAAACCGCTGGAAGACATGGAATGACACGATGTCTTCTGCTGGCTTACCAGAAGAGAATCACTGTGTTTTATGAACTAGAGGGACTTGTGGTACTCCTGCACTTTACCCACAGCCAAGGGACTTGAGCTCTGTTCCCACTTCTAGTACAAACATATTGTATGACCTTCGACTCATCTTTTCCCTCCATAGTCCACTCCCCCAAACCAGGTTTTTGGTTGGTTGGTTATTTTTGTTTTCAAACAAAGTCCTTGGATCACAGGTCCAGCTCAGACAGCCAGGACGCCCTGCAATACATTACAGTAAGAAGCAGCTTCCTGGCTCCATAGATATGCTACTTCAATGCCAATAACTAATAAAGCAGAATCAACAGTTTGCTGCAAGCATTTCTGGTGAGAGAGAACAAAGTACTTCTATCAGCTAAACGAGAACAGAAATGTTGAAGTACTCAAAATAACCCAAGCTCCTATGTCCAGACATGCCACATATTCCAGTAGCGTATTTTCAAGCTCGTTGTGAATCCTGATCTGTAAGCAAGGACAGCACCTTGCTGCTGGAGCCCTTCATGCTCCCAAATTACCACAGCATCTGGCTTGGAACAGAGATGGGATTCTTGGCAAACACCAAACCGAGGGGAATTCACCACCTCAAGAGCTGATTCAGAGCACCTACATTTCTTTGCAATAAGAGCAGCCCAGGAAATCCTAGCATTTTCCTTTTAGGAGAAACACTGAGCATCAGAGAGCTTAAGGGTGAAAACTGCTTCATGTGGAAACCAGTAAACCAGCTGGAAGATGGCTGAGCATAAAGTGGTTCAAAACATCGGCTGTTCTGCAGAGCCATGCAGAAAAACCTCAGCTGTTCCTCACCCATTCCCTCCTCCGACCTCCATCCAGCCACCTGGGGATAAGGCTCTGCAGCCACTGCAGGAAGCAGCCAGTGCTTTTGATAAAAGTTTGGCTGCTTGGCTGCTTGCTCCACGAGATCAGACGTTTTCAA
The DNA here is from genome assembly GCF_003031625.1 of Empidonax traillii. Lineage (NCBI taxonomy): Eukaryota > Metazoa > Chordata > Aves > Passeriformes > Tyrannidae > Empidonax > Empidonax traillii. The sequence continues at coordinate 526,614 of NW_020955593.1, read as the reverse complement.
AGAGATTCATGCAAAGTGTCCTGAATGTTAAAATAAACTCTGCCAACACTTTCTTCTGAAATGACTATCTGGACATCACCAATTTCTCAGAAAATATGCCTGTGTCATCCCATATCTTGGAAGAGCAGGTGCTTTCTTTTATGTCCCCAAGCAGATGCACATTTCACTGTTCTCTGAGCACTCAGAGGCAGCTTTTTTTGAGTGTGTGACAAAACACGGTGACAGCTGCTGAAAGTGAGATGCCTGATGTACCTTTTTTACCTAATCTGACTTCTGCAGGGATGAAGCAGCTCGACTCTTGGGGTGTGCAGGCCCTTGCAGGAGGCACCCCAGTGCACTGCTCCCATCCCAGCCACTGCAATGTTTTGTTCTCCTTTCTTTGAAAATAATAAAAAAGAGGAGAATATCGTGCCTATGCCATCTGTTAAGCAAAGCGCTGCACGTACATTGCAATATACCCTGCAGCACAGAGCGGAGACTGGCAGATTAAATGTGAAGAGAAGTGGCTGTAAGGGGAGAGAAAACTCCAGGTGCTGGAGCTGTTACAGGTGAGCCTAAGTGTTTGCTTCCCCCAGGCAGCTACCTGTCAGGATTAATCTTGCTGAGCCCAGGAATGTGCCTCAGTAGACACCGCACCCCATTCCAGGAACCCATAAATACCAAACCAGATGCTCAGCACCACACATGAAAGCACCTTCTTTCTTCAGACCATGATTGTAGTGGAAGGGGGAGTGTGACACACAGCCCAACTAGCATCAATCCTGCCTTGTTTTCTTAAGAAACAAGAAATGAAGCAAGCATGGGTGCTTGCTGCCTTCCTCCTATGGAGGTCTCCAAGGGAACCCACCTTACTTGTTTCTCTGTCCTTGATCTGCCTGGGACCCTGCTTTTTTATTTTAGGTTCAAGGAGGTTCTCTGTCTATACTACTCCCAAACCAACCTTAAGGGAAGGAAATCCATGGGAGCCAAAGGAACCATCTTTGATGGCCTCTTTTGTAAGTACTTTTGATAATTCATCCCAGAGGAAAAGCTGTGGGACAAATGGGCATCTTCTGAATGATTCTGCCCAAGCGCTGAGCAGGAGGGGCACAAAGCAATTAATGGTGCTTCAAGTAGCGCAGGTTTGCTGAAGAGGTTATCCCTGGCCTGTCAGAGAAATGCAGTGCAGGTGATGAACACTCAGTTAGCAAGAGCAATTGACTCCCAGGTTTCTTTGCCTCCTGTTCCTTTGTCACCTCACAAGGAAAAAAGATGGAAAAGCTTCCTGCTTTTCTCAACATCTTCCTGCCCTTAATTTCCCCCTCTACCTCAGTCTCCCTGACTCTACTAGCTTTTTGTTTTGGGACTGAAGTGTTCTAGGGCCTTTATCCATTTGGAAAAAAATGCTCAGTGAATAGGCACTGTTTCACAGCAGATGTTCAGTCAGGAGAGAACAGAAGGCCAATGTAAGACTGATGTTTGGAAAGGCAAACATCAGGTGAGCCATGGAAATCATCCTGATGCCCTATACCCAGAGGGGCAGCTGAGCCTGCCACCCATGGGGTGCTGGGACCACGGGTGCCTCCCATCTGCCCCAGGACATGCCGGAGGTCAGTGCTCTCCCACAGCACTGAGCCCCTGGCCAAGGCCACCAACTGAGGCCACACACCACAAATTCAAACAAGGGCAGAGCTCCAGTGCGGGGAGTTACCACAAAAAAGAGTGTTCCTGCCTAATTAGGGGTTTCTGGATCAAAAGCAGGACATTTGAAGTCCGAACTCAAACGCTTGACCCTAGGGAGTGGCCAGTGCCATGCCAGAGAGAGCAGGAGGCAGCCAGCTCATGGAGAGCAGGCTGGGACTGCTGGAGCAACACTGCTGACTCCAGAACTGCTCCCTTCCACCACCTCTGAAACAAAAGAATTTATTTCTAAACACAGCATTTCCATATTTTGAGGCATAACCAGTCCCCTCTTTCCTGTTTCTACATAAACAGTGTCTTTCAGACAACACCTTATTAACCAAACCCAAGCCGTGCCCCCAAGAAATACCCACAGCTGAGAGCAGTGCAGCAGGACACTGGAAGTGAGGAACAGTGATGTTGGGCAACACATTCGGGAACCCAGGCACTGCAGCCCCTGTGGCCCAGATAACCAAGGCTTTGGTCTTTTGTCAATCATTTGGTTCACAGTGAAGTCCCACATCTCTCAGAACACATCTTTTGGTGCATGGGCCACCAAATTCAGACACCTCAAAACGGCAGGTCAGCGGGGCTTGGTTCATGTTATCATCAGCTAAGGAAATACCGGCAAGGTTTAGATTCAGGTCTGGATTTTGTAGTCCAGAGCTCTTGCCTGCTGGTTTACTTCACAATCTCCTGATCAGCTTCCTTAAGCATCCACAGTATATGTGGATGTAAATAAAAATATGTATATATGTCTCTCTCTACAACAGCCCTTCTAGGAGCTGCAACCTCTGACAAAGACACATTTGGTTGAACTTTAAACAAGGGACATTTAGAAATCTCTAAAATTCAAACCATCAATGTGTAACAGCTTCTAGGACATTCCCTACCTTGTAACATTTAAAACAATGATTCATCTTCATAAGAAACATGTAACTGTCTGAAACTAACTCTCGAATACTGTTAATTATCTGCATGGTCTGTGTTTCAGCATATGCAGTTTCCAGCTACCAACACCGGACATTATGAAGGCTTTTACATGACATCAGCTTTCCAATGAGCAAATAAAACACATAATTTTTAATCTGCATTTAATTGCCACAGCTTAAAAATCACAGAATTTATGAGAGCTACAAATCATTTTTAGACTGTGCAGTGTGGACTAAAAGCCAAGGGTTTTGGTTTGGCTTGTTGATATTTCCTGAAAACATGAAACAATTCTGAAAGGACAGATTTCCTGGCTCTCAGCTAAAGGTCAGCAGTCACACAGGGACTGCTTGCTAAGTGCACCAAAAGGAAAGATTGGCACAACACTGCAGTATTATTAAAAAGTTATTTAAGTGAGGAAAAAGGGAGAAAAGAGAGAGACAGACAAGGATTAGACACTCAACAAGTGAGCTTTCACCAAGATTAGAAACACAGCCTTGTTCCTTGCTGCCTGTAGCCCCCCACTGCCACTCCAAGCATCATTTCTCTCTGCCAGCCGTGCAGCCCCAGCCCCTGCTGCCATCCCAGGCTGCACAGCCTCGGAACGTGACTGCTCTGACCAGCCATCACAAATCACCTCTCCAGCCTCTCCCACATGGTCCACAAGTTTTTTTTCCAGGCTCGTCTCTGCAACAGATTATGGAGGTACAAGTTTCATGGGGAAGGGCAGGAGTTCAAAAGTCTTATGACTTTGTGCAACACTGACATACAGTTGTGTGATGTGCAAAAAACCCTCATTTTCCCCAGAAGTCTCCCCCAAACCTGTGCAATGTCTATAACTTGCTCTCAGCACAATTCAAGAGCCCAAGCCCTGTTCTGGCTAGAGCCTGTTCTGCAGCCGGCAGAGGGGGCACAGGCAGCTTGCATCCATGTCCTGAACAATTCTTTGGACAAAGCTCCTTGTCAAAGTGTTTAACTTCACAATAACAGATACCAAAAATTTCCTGTCCACTGACCCGACACCAGTTTGAAAAGAAGCACATCCTGCAATTCATGTTGGGAACATTTTTAAAACAATATTTAGTATCAGTCTCAACAGAGACTGTCTCCCAGCTCCCTCGTAGACTCCCAATCTTGTTTTCATTTTTGTTGTTCCATTTTTCTTTTAAAGTATGGGGTATGTACAATTTTCCAGGCAAATAAGTGCCGACCAAAACCAACCAAGAAGCCTCCAGCAGGTCCCTGCTACAGACTGTGCTCCCAGGTAACTACACTGCCCCTCCCTGCCTGACCAAGAGCCCTGAGACGTCAGAATTAACACAGAATTTGTGCCTATAATGCTGCTAATGAAATACCACTACTCTGACCTCAACGTCCTCCCTAGCACTGACTTATCAAAAGCATATGCTCCCATCACTCATGGCCTCTGCTTCTGGTTCTTTCATTTCTTTTTTTAAATTAAAACCAATCAGCTGTAGAGCAAAATGCTACCTTTGCAGTTGAAAGGTTAAGATCAAGCTGATCACCACATGTGTAGCTTAAAATGGATGCCCCCAAATCCTGCTAACTACACTAATGTGAAACAAAACCCAAAATACACTACTAAGCAGCTAAGCAATACTGTAGCCTGTTAAACTTTAAATTTAGCCCTGGCAGATCCTGGAGGAAGGGCAGCCCAGAAGGCATGTGTCCTCTGCTGTGCAGAGAGAGCACTCAGCCTGCAGGATCCCACTCCACCTATCTCCCTTTTGAATAGATGGCCATACCTATCACATGCCATCTGTATTTCACACACATATTTTTGCTAAAAACACTTTGTATGAGGTAAAGGACACTCCTCTCTTGGCCACAAAGTGTTTGCTCCCAAAACAGTCAGTGAGATTGAAACAACAGACTAATTCCTTGCAATGGGACAACGCTGTAGCTCAGAGCAGAGGCACTCTGACGATTTAGGGCTTTACAGACCACAGCCTGCAAGGATGAATTATTCTCTAAAGCAAAATGTTGAACAGAGAACATTACTTCAGAGGCAGATTACTGTAGCCTTGCTATTTTCTATCTGGAGCTTCAGGGCAATTTACAAGTAGAGACTATTGCCCCGATCAGCAGAGAGATTACAGAAGCAAGATTTGCTGTGATGAATCCAAAAATAAGACAGCTCCAGGCCTAAAGTTCAATGTGCCACACCTGCTAGCACAGAGTATATGAATAATCTAATCTCCAGGTCACAAACACTATGAGAAAGGGTAGGACATCCCCATTCAATGGAGCCTCACCCCATCCTCTTAAGACCAAACAAAATCACTAACGTGAAGATAAGCTGTGCATTGATACCTCTGCAACCCCAAAACCTGTACTCTAAGCTGCTGCTAAGGAAATCCAGGAAACCCAGCCATCCACTGCCAGAAAGACTAGAAATCATCAATCTGACATTAAAAAAATCTTTGATTGAACAGCTCTAAACAGCACTACCTGCAAAAAGTCTTGTTAACTGTGAGATTAATAACATTTACTAGAAACTAGGAGGGTTTCTTCAGCATTGTTTAATGAGCTAAGGTGATTCCATTGCCCTATCACCAGAACTCCCTCAATTCTACACCATTTATGCAGTAGCTAAAAAAAAAAATAGTACTTCTACTTACAGGTAAAGTCATGCTTGAAACTGAGACACAATAAGATGATTTTTTTAATCATGTCTTGCATAAATTATAAACTCTATATTGATTGCAAGGATAGTCAGGCAAATTAAAAGGTGTAACGGGAGCAGGAGACATCTTCCTGGCCTTGAGGGCTCAAGTGAGGTTATTCCCGCTGCAAAACACCAATGATCTGTGCATCATGGTCTATTAAAATAACACTTCGCTTGTTGAACACTTACTTTGCTTGACTGTTAAAAGAAACTTGGGTATGCACCACTGAAATAAAGCTTTATTTTCATAAAATGCTGGGGAAGGAAAACAAAGGAATGATCTCACAGCCCTAACTCGCAGCTCAACACAAGCATCCCCCTTGGTTTTGCTTAGTATTGTTCTTATTTCTGTTATTACTCTTAATCCACCAAAACATCACACTCAGACTACACCAGTTCTTCACTAGGCAATTTCTGCTCATCAATATAATCCTTAAAGCTCCATCAAGTTTTGCACTCTCTTACATGACAGATGTAGAACTGTGTTCTATTGAGTGTCTGTGGCAAAAATAAAGAGCAGATATCCCAGCCAGTGCTGCAATAGGCAGAGGGAGAGGATGCCAAGGCTGGAGGATGTTCTGCGTTAACCCCTGCGAAGGTCTGGATTCCAGAGGTCAGTCAGTGAGCTGAGCAGAAGCTACATCAGGTCCCATTCAGACACCAGTCTGAGCAATCAGCATTGTAAGTCTCTTCTAAAAATCCTGATCATCACCTTTTAAAGCGGGTGAAAATCAATTAATTTTGAGCTTATAAAAGAATGCCTTTGCTCTGGTCAACCTTGGCCACACAGTCACAATGCCTTTTGCAGAGATGCACTGCCTTTTCTTTCTATTTAGTGTAAAAGCACTTCATCTTGGTTATCAGCTCCCTGAAGGTCAGGCTTATTTCTTTAGATCTATTATTTACTGCTTGAATTTCCAGTTCCACCTTTCTGGCTATTACAGCTTCTTTTCCCAACTCCTATTCTTTTCACGATAACTCCATGTGAGGACTGTTGATAAAGTTAGGAGAACCATGATTCTAAATGTCTGACCTTCTTCAAAATCTGATAATGGACACAGTTTCTGAATTATAGGTCATCTCAATTTTGCCAGTAAACCATTTATTTGCAGTGGCCTTCAGACCTCGAGGCTTACTGTGCACTGCAAAATGCATTCCTGAGGGAACAATAAGAGTAAGAGAGCCATCCTTAGCCTTTGCTTAGCACGTTAGGAGGGATACTACACTTTGGAGAGAATGTTTGTCCACAACATCTTATGCACCACAGTCTCCAAGACCTTCCCTGCTCTACAGCATTGCCTGATGTTTGTATGAAGCTGACAGTGATAAGCACCTAATGTGAACTAACCTCCTTTTCATTTGCAATCCACACGGAAAAGACAGGAAAAATCCATGTTTCCTTAAACTCTCACGACCTACTGAGACCTTTCCAGACACCTTCACCATACTGTCCAACTTACAGCCCAGGGTACAGTGCCAGGTTTTACATCAGTGCCTCAAATGTTACACTGCTGTTGTACGACCCGATCACACTGTGCTTGTAAAAGCTGTGTCGGTGCCAAGGTACACCTTCGCCTGCCAGCCTCCTTCAGTGGCTGCTCTGAAATGGAGTTCTCAAAATGGCCTGGTCTTACAAAAAAACACTGCCAAGAGGTACAACTCCTACTGAAGGTCAACACTTCGTGCAAACTGTTGAGCAAGACACAGAGAAAAGCGTGTCAAACGTGAACTCCTGACTCGAACAGCGCTTGGAAAACTAAGCAGTGACTGGATCCTGAGCGGGGGGAATCAAGCAGTTTTTACTTACTGTCAAAGCTCCTGTGCTGTGCTGTGAGTGTTGCCTGCACAGAGCGACCAGCCTCTTTCATCATGGCTTCAAATTCACTCCGGCTTTTGTTTGCAAAGTTCTCCTCCATCTCACTGGTGCAGCAGGTATAGCCTTGTGGGCAGATTCGCAGGTGCTCCCCTAAAATGAGAGAAAATGCAGTTTAATGGCCAAGTCTGGAACAGGAAGGATTTCACCCCAGAGAATCTCAGCTTAAAAATATCCCAGCTGCCTGGTAACCTGGATCTGCATCAGGCTTTTTTGTCAGATTTCCTCCCTTATTTGAGTTATCCTGCTTTAATATAGTGGTTGGTATCAAGGCAGGCACAAATTTTCTCACTGCTGGCTGTGAGGGAGGGAAAGCAAAGGAGAGAAAATTCATAAATGTGGCAAGGAGAAGGGAAATGTGTCTCCTGCTTAAAGTCTATCCTAGAATCCAGCTCCACCTAGAATCCCAGAAAACATGGAAGTCTGATTAAATGACATACTACCTGTCCCCATTAGACTTAGCATGTATATTAGAACAGCTGTTTGAAACTGCTTTGTCAAGAAAAAAATAAAAAACAACTCCAAAGTGCTCCCTGCCCTCCCAAATCTATCCTGGGAAGGCATTTTCCTAACCAGAGGTGAGACTAATGAGAAGTTTTCAAGAGACAGAGACATGCTGAATGCCAGGAATTTGGGTGACTAATTCCCCTCCACACAAATTGAAATTTTCAACGAAAAGTTTATCTTCCAGAGAGAGACAGAGAGAGACCACCCCAAAAAAGGTTGCTATGACAATCACTGTTTGAATATACCCTTTGCTATAAGGAAGGACAGAAAAGCTAAGAGGACTTGGCAGCCAAATTGAAAAATTCCCCAGTATGGAGCTCCTCCTGCCCTCTGCAATTTCTTTACTGTGGAGAAGCAAGCATTGGCATAGGCAGAGTCAGCAACATTGTAAAAATATTTGCTAAAATTCTTATGAGTCCTTACAAAGACACATCCACCTGCAAGCATACCCTACGTTTCTCCTTACCCAGCAACAGTAAGTCACTTGAATGAAATCAAACATTTATTTTTTTTAAAGAAAAAAATCCCCTTGTTCCAAGCATGCATTGGGATAAACCAATTACCAAGTAGTTACCATGCTTAATATAATTTGATTGGTACTGCCAATGATTTTGCTGGCACTCTTACAAGACTGCTGTCTTAATGTCATAGCTGAGCCTAAATATCTTTCAAATCATATTTTATCTTATGTGCCTGAAGAGCTTCAGATGCTGAAGTTTCCCATTAAAGTCCTTAGCTATTTCCCATGTAAATGGATGGTAAAGGGTCTCTGAAACTGGGCGTCCCACCCTTGTGAAAACCACGTCATCAGCAGCCTAGGAGCAATTTTGACAGGAGTGGTCTGTAGTTAATGTATTTTAGGCAGAAGCTGTTCAGGATGAGTTTGCATTTTGCTGGCCCTTGGATCCCTCATCAGAGACAAGCCCTGGAGCAACCTCTGCAGGGCACGGGGTGAGCCTACCCTTGGAGAACGGGTTATTGCGGGCATCTGCACTGCCAGAGCAGTCTTCCTGTCTAACATGACGGGAATTCACCAGCTTTTCAGGAGAAAAACTGCCATCATCAGCCTTGTGTTGTGCTTCCAGCTGAGAGGAGTGTCTGGGGGGGCAGTGCGTTCCATGGGTTGCCATCTCCCATGGGCCTCACTCCCTGTCCCCACACACCACTAGAGCAACAGTAAAAGCAGCAATTTGCTTCAGTATAAAAACTCAGATATAAGAGTCAAATATAAACATCATGTGGCTCAATGCCTGCCATACCAAATGCCAGTTCAGTTCTGGTGCTTGCCTAAGCCTCTCCTTCCCTCACGAACTAGATTGTTCTGAATCACTCCCTGGGCTCCTTTCTGTGAAGCTGCGTTTATCTCTGCAGCGTGAGGGCCACTGACGTGTGACAGACAGGCAGCAAAAGGGAGCTGTAATTTTTCGACAAGACAAGCCTTTGATTCCTGTCACAGCAAATTAAAAACTTTCTTCTTGTACAGCCTTTTCCATCCAATTTCTGCTGCCACAGGATTTCTGGCAAGGACAGGAGTTTTGTGGACAGCAGTTTTACTGTGGGATGCCCCCGTTCCATGAGGCCCTCAGTGCCCTCAGGAGAGAGAGAGGCCTTTTCAGTGCCTGGCCTCTTTGAAAAGCCAAGGAAAACAAGTAAATGGATCCCAAGGGATCCCAATGGTTCCCAAAAGTGCCTTTACCATCTCAGTCACTGGTGAATTTTGCTGCTGAGGTCCCATGCTATCGACAGAACCCAAGGGTGTGAGCACTCCTACTCCTCTGTGCGCCATTAGCCACCAGGGCTGATGCCTCAGACAGCCCTCTACATATATACTCTTTTGGGAAACTGAAACAAAGCAGTGGGAACCTGGAGAATCTCCCATCTCCTGGCCTGCAGACTGCAGGTCTCCTGCCTGAAACTGGGAGAGCAAACATGAACCTCCCCACAAAGGAGACACCGACACACTCATCAAAGCTGCCTGTCAGGCACGTTCCCTGCACAGGCTTTAGAAACCAAGGAAGGGGGAAAGTGTGGGTATTGCCCTCAGGAGGAGAGGACAGGGAGGAAGAGCCCTGTGCTGTGCCTGAGCTCCCTGACAGACACTGAGGAGCAGCAGCAGTGTGAGGCGTTAATTAAAATGTGACATGCCCAGACAGAACCCCCCGCACTCCCACCCCAGACAAGGCAGAGCGTGTTTCAGCAGGATGGCACCAGCCCAACACCTTGCTGTGTGAGCAGAGTCACCGCCAGCCAGCCAGCACTGCAGGACTGAGGGGAAAGGGGGCAGGGGAAAAAAGGGCAGAAAGCAAGGGAAAAGTCACATCTGTAGCTAAAATTGCTTAATTTTGCACAACGCTGTGAACTGAATATAAAATTTTTTCAACTGCTCAGAGCGGTTTCAGTCCCTTTTGAAGTAGCATTTATCTTCACTTTCTGCAGGTGTTTGCAAGGTACTCAGCAGGTGTTGGTGTGGTACTCAGCACCATTGCACTATCTCAGTGGGAAGCAAAGTTTTTATTATTTGTCTCTATAATTCCAACTCTGCACACACAGAACAGTCCTACAGCACTGTGAACACGCTTTGCTTTCTCTGCTTTTTAACCTGACCCATGCTGGAAACATTCACTATTATTATTTAACCTTTTTCTATTGACTCCAAAATAAATGCACTACAGACCATTTTTTTTTTCTCCTTATATTTCAAAGTCCTTTTGTTTGCCAACTAGCCATTAGACCATTGCTGAAGCTGCACTATAAATATCTCTGGGTTCCCTTGGAAGGAGACTCTGTGTAGATACCTGTGGAGAGTCAGAGGTGTTTTATGAGTAAATCTCCATGATACAGTGTGTGTTCTCTCTCTGCTGCTGTGTCACAGAAATTCTGCCTGTATACAGCTGGCCTGTTGTTCACCACTTGCTGGAGAAAGCTCATGCTCCCAGCTCCTGGAAGAGCTTTACAGAAAGCAAGTGGGCACAGCAGAAGCCAAACTGACAACAAAGTGATGGCTGCTGAAATCTCCTTGAAGATAATGGATACACTCCCAGCAACTCAGGCCAACTCTATGTCAGGCCCAAAGAGATTTACACCATCCCATGGGTCTGTAACTGAAAACCAACCATCTCTCCCCAGCCCTTGACTTGTAACCTCGCAGCTGAGCGGGTCTGGCAGTGGAACATGGAGGTGCACAAGGTGCACTTGATGGCTCAGCTAACACCAGCTGCCCTAAGCACTCTGGATTTAAGACACACTTGTAAGTAAAAGAAGGTGCACTTTGAGATGTTCGATTTCCCTTCCAAAAACTATTAACTTGCCCAAGCTTTGGACAGTCACAACGTGTGGTTCAACCTGGGTCTCCCTGAAAAAGCCAGCTCTCCTGCAAAGGCTGCTGAAGCTGGGGTGGGATGTAACCCACCGACTTCATGGTCCCTTGGACACAGAAACAGGGTAGAGCATGCATGAAAACAGCATCAAACAAATACCTTGTTTATGATTAACTGCCCTAGAGTGGAAAGGAATAGGCAGGAGGCTGATGACGACAAAATATCACACTCCCTGGCTACGGGCTTGGATTGTCCTTCAGATACCCTCTCAGCTGGCTGGGTTAGCAGATCATTTGGGCTATCAAATTCATTACTGCACTTGAGAGTGCTGAATATTAAATCACTTGACAACTTCCCACTTGGGGACGGAGCCAGGCTGCTTCGTAACAGGGTCCCTGCAGAGGGAATAGCCCTGCCTGCAGCCACCACTACCACGAGTTGGTGAGACAGGGCTCAAGCTCCCTGCTTCTTCCCCTGGGTGCTCTGACCTCACTGGCCTGGCCCACGCAGGCTCCCCTCAGCCCTGGGCCTGCCTGACATGGGCTGTGTGGTGGAACACACCAGAGCAGCAGGATCTCAGCTCACTGTGTTCAGAAAAGCTCTCCAGCTGTTCACTGCTCCTGCACTGCACCCCACCACGAGGCTCCGTAGCCTCGAAAACAAGACAGAAGGGCAGTCCCAGGGGTGTGAAATGCAATACCGAGAGAAGAATCCTAGGCTCCTTTAACCATGTAAATTTCTATCCCTCTCACAGGATGTTGGAGATTGAATTAATTACAATGTTTGCAGAAGGTTTGGGGTTATTTGGATGTGTCAGAGTATCTAAATGCAAATTATTACAAAATTACTCCCTCCCAGAGGTTAATTTATTTCAGGCTGTGATAAATCCATCATAGTTCTTCCCTCGTATTTGTAACCCTCCTCCCACTTACTCTCCAAACTGCTCCAACAACTCACCTCATGCTCCTAGCCTCAGTTCAGCCCCCTCCCAACCCCCATGCCAGGACAGCTCCAGCCCAAACTCCCTCTTCAAGGGTTTCTGGTTGGACATCTCTCAGGCATCAGGCTTGCTGAAGATGCCCCTGCCAGACATGGCAGGGACACCAGGACACAGCCCCTGGCCAGGTGCAGCCAATAAGCCTGAGAGCACCTGGCAGCCGAGAAGCTCCACTCCCCTCCTACTGTCCCTCGTAGGCACTATGGTCTGTTGGCCTCTCCCTCTTCACACCTAAATCTCATCCAGGCTAATGAGCATCACAGCTGGGAACTGAGGACAAACTAGCATAATTTAGACCATGGGTTTTCTTTCTATTTCTTTTTTTTTTCTTCTTTTCTTCTTTTTTTTTTTCCCCCCACCATGTCCGAGTGTCTGCAGCTGATGCAAAACAAGCCTGGAGGTGGTACAGGTGTTAAAAATAACTTTCAAAGAGGTAGTGCAACAAAAGTAAATCCCTTTCCTTATGCCTTACAGCTTTTCCTGCTTCAGGTGTTCCTGTTCCCATCTCTCTTGAAATAATACATCTTTAAAGAAAACACGATTTAGCATGTGCTGATAAGTAATTGACAGCACAGCCAGCACTAGTACCACGATGCTACCCTGAATCCCAGTCAGATAACTCCTAAGAGGAAACAAGCATGCCCAAAAATATTCAGTCTAGGAGACAGTCCTGACTGACCATCCTAGGAAGAGCTCTTCATGCCTTTTTCATTCTAGATGCACTGAGAAACATCAGCTGGTAAGCTGTTTCCAAACACCTACACCCTGTAAGGTGTCCAGGCATGAAGGTGTTCTCCTGTAGTAGCTGCTAACATCAAACTGAACCATAGACCAGACTGCTCTATTTAGGAGAGGGCAAATCAGTTATTTTGCCATATTGCAAAGGCAGATGTTAGCTGTGCAGCCTGTTTCTTTAATTTGTAGTCAGCTGTCGGCAAAATACAATATCTTCTATTTTATGATTGTGTATTAAGAGTATCGTCATTTTTGGCTTTGGTTTGCACACAACGTCAGGGGAGTCATAGCAGGCCTGAATATCAAGTATTGTACAGCAAATCTTTACACTGTGATCCAATGCACTGAACCGTGTCTGGCCCTGGTCTCGGTGATATCACGGGTTGAGGATCTGCCTGGTGGGGCAAGGCTGTGGGCTGGCCCAGACACTGGGGTCAGAATATGGCCATGAGGGAGGGCTGTGCTCAAGTGAAGTCCTGATTTTCCTGCACTTCCATATGCAGAAGCAATCTCAGGATGAGAAGCAGAGGTGGGCAGGGTGTAGCTGGGAACTAGCCCTGCCATGGACTCGGGACATCTCAGATGAGCTGGACTTGGAGCTAATTCAGCAGGAGAAGCTATCTGCTTCACCAGCGCCCTGAAGGAATCACTCATGGACCTCAGTGCTATGTGGCAAGACCCACGTTAATCTCAGCCTGCCTAAGGCCAGAAGAGAGTAGTGTCAGAGCTCACATATGTGCAGGACTGTGGGGAAGAGGCAGGCACTGTCTCACCTCCTGCATCCACACCCATGACCCCATGCACATCCCTGCTCTCTCCCAGCCTCAGTAAGATGAGAGGGATTTGGTTAGCACAATCAACCCCTATCTCTCTTGGCTGCTGCTGAGGGAGTAGCTGGGTATCTCAGGGGACTGATAACAAGGGCATGAAGGCTTTTCAAATTGCACACCACAGGTCTGAATTTGTCCCATGTCAGCAGCTTTTATAATGCCTTACCATCTGAGGGCTGATCAAATAGCTTGTGCTATCTGAGATGAACTAATGTTTTTGTTCCAGATAAAGAAAACAAGCACTAGGTTCCACATCAGTGATAAAAACAGCAAACTGGAAAAAATAGCTGGATAATATGCTTACACTGTTAAAGCAATGCACGTGTTTAAGATGAGACAATAGCAAAACATTAAATGCTTGTTCCCACAACTCATCATTCAGACCAGGATTATACCAACAGAAGTGAACAACCAAGAGCAGATAATCCATAAGATTTGTTCTTTCCACTCCTTATCTTTCTACTCCTACCAGGACTTAATAAACTATCAAAATACTGTTAACCAAATAAGACAACTTAATCTGGCTACTGCACGGAGTTGGCTCCCTACCAGGTTAGTGCTGTTCCATAATTGCATTACAGTGAAAACCTGACACAGTGAATAAATACAGGTACTTCTGAGAAATGCCACAACTGGCATCCTCAGAGCGGAAACCCCCTGATGGGAGGGAGAGCTTTGGGACTGCACCAATTCTCACCAACACAGGCCGCTCAAGTCTGGATCCCAGGGAACCAGGCGGGAGGGTGGGAAGGAGGTTGAACAGCAATTTCCTCTGTGTTTGCTCTGTTCGTGTGTCAAAATACTTCAGGCTCCAAGGCTGTCAGCTCAGTGTCAAGCTCACACTGGAAGTGTGGTATCAATTTGTTTAATCCTAGACCCTGATGTCAGAGGAATTTATAAGGCAGGCAAACATGGGCAAAAAAAAGTTAATTAACAGAAGAGAAAGAGCCACCTCCGTGTCCTGGAAAAGTACTAAGCACAGAATAGATAAGAGTGCCTTCAGAAATGACAGTCTGAAAATCCTAATGTCATCTGTGTATGTTACAGTGGCAAACTGCCCAGAGGAAGGGAACAGAGAAAATGTCACAAGTGCTGACAACAGACATGATTCTTACTGAAAAGCTCTGCATGAAAGCACTTCACCCACACATTGCTCCTTTGGGTTTTGGGACTGTCTTTCTGAACGAAGCAGAACACCCCTTCCCATTACTCCACTCCCCAAGTTTCTCTCAGGACCTGGATTTGTCCTTAGCTACATGGCCTGACTATGCCTCTGACTCTGAGCTGTGCACACGCAGCAGGAATCAGTACAGGGTGCAGCAATCCAAGCCTGTGTTTAAGGACAAAGTAGCAAATGCTTTACGATTTGCAGTAGAAAACACCTTTTTCAGCGGTTGAGAGAGGAATGAAAGAACAAGGGCCAAATCCACATGCACCACAAGCAAGGAAGGACCTCAAGCTAACAGAACTGACTGAACATACCGAATCCAATACTCCTGGGATCCTCTCCGGGGCACCAAACCCACCACAGGGAAGCTCCTGAGCAGGTCTGCTCCAGGAAAGGAGCCCTGTTAAAGGCATCAATTCGGAGCCAGGACATGGCCTACCATTATCACTCTCCAAATAAATTAATCCTGAAAGAAGCTTTCAGTTCAGACTAGACCAGTTGCAAGGATAATGGAGAAACACACAGGGTGTAACACTGCTACACTCTTT
>NW_020955593.1:474382-509515 GCF_003031625.1 Empidonax traillii | reverse complement strand
CATGCATGTAACAAATTGTCTGAACCCCAAAAATTCAAGATCATCCTTTTCTGGATTTTTGTAAAAATCTGAACAACCTTACCTACGTAGAGTTGTTGACTTGTGCCATAAATTGGGAGTGCTTAAACCTCCTCTAAAACTCTTTGCTGTATGTGTTGGCAGGGATGTGGGAAGGTGCAGGATTGTAGGGGCAAGTTCTTGTTGCTGTGGGCTTTTTCACTTTGCAACTTGAATTTTTTTTCAACCTCAGAAATCCTTGGTTCTTCTTCAGCTATTGCTTTGCTTTATTTGTCTCAAGAGTCTTTTGGCCAGCAGCAGAAATGCTGAGCTGTGGAGCCCTTTCCTACAATTTTGAGGGACCACAAAAGCAAATGGCAAGTATGGGGTCATCTTGTGGGAACATAAAATTACAGACATCCAGTTCTGCAGCTGATGCAGACCTTGAGTGGACAACTACCAGCATCCAGGCTGGAGTCTGCTGAAGCCTTTGTCTGCTGTGTGGGAGTGATCTGCAGCAGAAGGAATTCAATATGCTGCCTTTCCCTTCTGGCTGCAGAAGCACATAGGTAAAACCTGCACCATTGCTCCTCTCCTTATGCCTCCATTCTGAACTTCCAAAAGCAGATTACAGAAAGCTGCCTCAAGACGCAAAGGATATCCATAGAGACCTTCTCTTCTGCCCTTAAAATTAATCCGGGGTATGAGAAGATTAGGACACCAGTCTGGTCCTGCCACAACCGTTTCATGAACAGATTTTTGTTTCCACAAACATCAAAACACCACCTTTCACCCCCACACAGAGGGGTGATCCAGAGGACCCAGTTTAAACTGGGATGAACATTTGAAACTCCAACGCCCTGCTAGATCTCAGCATGGTTCATAGTGCATATGCCCAAAATTTTACCAGAGGAATTTATTTTAGGCAACTTCTGTTTGAGAACTTAATGGAAGTGTAGTTGTTCTCCCCTGAGCGTCAGGAACAGATGACTAAGAAATGTTGCCAGTATCTGTCTTTCAGCGAGATTAGTGTTGGGTTTGTGTGGTATCCTATTTATAACTTTGACAAACAGCTCAACCAATCATTTCATACTTAATCATAGCTGTCTGCCCAGCTCCCTTCAGAGGAAAGCTTTTTAAAAACTATGTGCCAACATAATACGAACAAAGAGAAGCAAACCACAGTCAAGAAAAAAAAAGACCTTGCTCCCCAAACCAGCAACCAGGAAAAGCTCATGAGCTACAGAGAAAGCAGGTCTTGGTAAATCATAAGGCATAATTAGAGCGTCATTATTCATGGGACTGCACAGCTATAGTTAGTCAGTGTTTCCACTGTAAACCCCTATTTTCATAGAGGTTTGCAGCTCAGCTGCAAGGAATTAGTCTGTGATGAAGTTTGGCAGCAGAAATTTTAGAGCAAGGATTTTTATTTTTTTTTTTAAACCATTTAAAAATCTTTCTTTCTTCCCCCCACCTTCAATTCCCCTCTTACTTCTGAGGCTGTAGCAGTACTTACAGAAGAAACCAAAAACACTTCTGTGTGCGCTCTGATTTTTGGTTTCTGTGTAT
The DNA here is from genome assembly GCF_003031625.1 of Empidonax traillii. Lineage (NCBI taxonomy): Eukaryota > Metazoa > Chordata > Aves > Passeriformes > Tyrannidae > Empidonax > Empidonax traillii. The sequence continues at coordinate 507,949 of NW_020955593.1, read as the reverse complement.
GTCTCTGTGTGGTTAAAGGGACCAAACCCATCAATTTAACAGAAGTCTTAAAAAACTGAAGCTGTGATTCCCACAACAATTACTACTCAACTTTCCTTTGGATGTTATTCATGAGCATTAATATCTATGGTGTTAACTGCTGCACATTAAGGAGCCTTCACATTCCGAATAAACCCTGCATTTACATCTAATGCTGAAGATGGGTTTACATTTCATGGGCTAGAGCTGTTAGATTTCTTTACATCTTTTTGCTTTGAAATAACATTTTCCAGGGATTATAAGAGATTACTTTCTGCTGGACTCACCCCTAAGCTCTATGTTCGCCCGCCTCTTGGCTCCCCGCCTGCCTGACACTTCCATTAGGGCTCACATTTCAAGATGCACAAAGGCATGGTGGGGACCACTAAGAAAACATTTTCAGCTACTCAAGAGAAACAGGCTGCTGTTCACATTTGTAAGAACATCAGAAGAATGCATCTGCTCTTTTCCAACCAGCTGAAGCATCTAGAGGTTCAGCATCCCTGGGTATGAATGACATATGCTTTCACACACTCCAGTAAGGTACAGCAGCCTCTGGCCTCTATGCCTGGTTGTTGCTGCATGTCACAAAGAGCACAGGTCAGAAGGAACTGCTTTAAGTGCAGTCCCAGCTCAGAGTGGGGCAACAGTTACCCAGCTTGGAAAAAACAGTGTAAAACTGTGAGCTAGATGACTTGCAAGCCTCGGTCTGGAACTGGATCACTGTGCATGGTCCGAGCGTTCATACCAATATCTTCAGTGCACAGTTTCTAAAGAACAGACTAGTTTATGCAGGCAATTTGATTTTCTAATGAAACAGATGCCACCACTTAACAGCACCACGCTTCAAACCCCATTTTCCTGGACCTTGATCCTGGCATAGGGGAAACTGGCCACCTCTGAGCTTCTAACACCTTGTAATGTTCATGCCCTCTTTGGAGCTCCCCACCCCAGCACTAATGAGCTTCCCCTCAGACAGCCTGGCAGTATGACAAGGATAAGAGTGCTTGCAAGGTACCACACAGAATTCCTGAGGGCAGCTGCCTTGAAGCTCCCTGCAATCCCAATGCACTCTTCAGAGGACTAGAACAGGAACACCAGCTCTTGTGAAGGAGATGAAAGCAGATCCCCCACCACACTGACCAATACAATTTGTGAAAAACATAGAAGATAAATTCTCCTTTTAGAGTGAAAGGACTTATCTCTGCTACAAATTTTGGTAAGTACAGTATTTATGTTGCAGGGAAGATGATCAGAATTCCTGCCATGTCTTAAAAACAGTACAAAGCAGAATTTCTACAAATACTGCTTAGATCCGCTTCTCAAGGTAGCAGTTAGAAATTAAGAGGCAAATGAACTCAGATTACTCATGTACCTTCAATCATTTACAGGCCTGTTAGCAAGATCCAGGCTTCAGAGGGCTAGATCACTTTCCCACTGCAACCATTATTAACCTGACATAACATGTTCATAGAGCAAGAGATGATAACTATGCTGTAACTGGTCTCCACAGAATACGGTTATGATTAGGGAATACCTTAGAGAAACTGTCGTTAATTAAGCACTCAGCTACATGCATAAAGATGGGTGAAGGAAAAGCTCTGCGATTTCATGACTTAAAAAAGGTCTGTTCTCAACATTTTGGTTATTGGGTCTTTTTTGCTAGAGTGTTGCTAAGAAGTGGCAGATTCACATTAAATGCAAACTGCACAGTTTTTTCCTTCACCACTTTTCCCCTGCATGTAAGCATGCAATCTTCTGCACCCACCTGAAAAGTCATCACGGCTCAGTCAGTAAAACATGCAACTTTTAAAATCCGAATTTAGTTCTCCCAATACTGCGCATTCAGGTATGTTATTCCCATCTGGAAAAATCCATAGTGCTTCAAAGTGCATTTCATACATCAGGTCCCAGGTACTTAACTCAGTCTAAACCCAGGGCCCCAGTCAAAGTGGCAAGTTCTCCTTTTGATCCCTCTCTTCTCTGAGCTCACTGAGATGCTTTTGCTCTTGAATAATCACATTCTTTGTGCATCACAGCACAATAGTACTGTCACCAAATTTTTCTTTCTTGTCTTAGCAAGGGACCATCCCCAGGATGTTCTATCAAGTCTGGAAGTCGACTTCACTTCCAGATTCAATTAAGCCAGTGGGAAATGTTCTTCGCACTCTTAAAGACCTGATATACTACCTCTACACATTTACCAGACTGGCCACTATTCACCTAAGTCATGAATGTAATTCAAAAGCACTTCCTCTTCTTGCAAGCTGATAAGAAAAATTTAATACCAGTCTGACATGTAAGTAAAAGGTACTCACTATCACTGTGATCAGTGTGATTTTCAGCAATGCCTTGCAGCTTGTTTCCCCTGGCCCTGCCCAAATTTTGGCCTGTTTCGGAGCTACTGACACAAAACCAGGTACCCATGGAGAAGCAGTCTTCCAGAGCATAAGACTCTGTTCTGCAGAGCAATCACATCTGTATGCAGGTTGCTTGCCTCCCACCATCTAACTATGTGGCCTTTACTGACCAGTTTGGTAGGGAAGCAGAGAGGATTTGTTCCTCTGAGCAAATAGAAGTGAACTGTGCAATTCTCTTCTTTTTGGTGTTTACAAGCAAGTCATGTTCCAGCCTTCAGGCTTACCCAGGGTACTGCTGAGGGACTGCTGCTCCCCTACCATATGTGCTCACACAGCTTGAATGCCAGTCACAGTGAGCCTCAGTGCACCTGCACTGGAGAAAATCCAAGTGGAAATCTCATGGGAACAGGTGTTGTCACTGGGGAGGCTTAGAAACAGGCTGGGCAAACAGCTCTAAATAGACTTCACCGAGCAACTCTGTATCTGCTCAGGCTACACCGTCTCAGATCACTTTTTCACTTTCCATTTCCCAGGATGTTATGACATGTCCATCTTGCTGGCTGGGGTGTTAGGGTGTACAGATCATAGATGAGCTTCTTGCACCTCATCTGAGAATTAGGACAACACATCCATCAGTGTGTGAGAGTGACAGGCAACTGTACTTACCCAGCATTAGAAATAAGAAGGTACAACAAGATCTGCACCTTTAATTTCATCCTCATTCCCTGTGACAGCTGAAACCCCCCTAATTAATACACTTCACACACTGTCTATTTTTGATTTACTTCAGATTCCAACCATCAGCAGAGGATGTTAGTCCTGTTCCTGCTGAAAGCCACCTGGGATTTGTGATGCCCATCACTCGGCCTCATTCGAGCAGGAAGACAGCTGTGGATACCTCTCCCCTGCATGAAATATCCTCCTCCCCTCCCTTCTGAGTGTGTGACTGGCTTGCTCAGTCTCCTCAGCCCTCATTCCCTTGGCATACAGAACCTAACCCTTTAATAAAACAAACCCACTGTCTTCCACATGTCTTTCAGGTCCCATCTCTGAAATTCAACCACAAGACTTCTCTGTTATATTTACAAAAGGTATGTGACTGGTCTCCTGTAATCAACAGATGATGAACATCTAATGCTACATGTCCTCACACAGGGCTCATTAGCTGTGGACCATAATGCACTACTGCAGGAAGGAGAAGACCATGTGGCAGACCAGCAGCTCGACTGTCATCTCATCTCATTCCTTCCCAGGCTGATCTCAGTGACACAGATTACCCACTCACTCCTTCCTCTTCTTTGACCCCTTTCACTCTGATCTGGTGGTTCCCCACATTTCTGCTGAGTAACTGAGCAGTGCTGAAGCAGCAGTGCAGCAGCCATGCTCCAAACTCCACACCTCCTGTGAGCCAAAATCTTGGATTTCCTCAAAGTCCACATTTCCCTTGTAGCACATTGCAATCACCTGGCTTATTGAGGACATGAAGGAAGCGTCACTGATTCTGTCCCAGCATAACCTTCCACTGAAAACTGGTTCCTCCCTCTGCTTACAGAGTTCTGCATCTGCCTTAAGATATTTATTAGGGCACACAAATAACAAAACCTGCACTTTGATCAGCAGTTGCCTTAAGCCAGCAGAGACACTGAACTACGGATTTCTGAAGCAGCATCTGACAGGGGGAACAAATGGGAACGGATCAGATCTTGTAGAGGAGCTGCTGTTAGAAATCCAGCTTATTTTCACTATGATGCAAAGCACTTGCTGTAGTTTCAGGTTGTTGCTCACCTGAGGACAAAACTGCTCCCATTGAAGCTGATGTCAAAACTCACACTGGCTTCAAAGACAAAGGGACCGGACACTCAGTGCTTTCAACTCTTGTAACCCACGGGTGTGCTTAACAGCAGGTTAGTCAAATTGGGAAGAGCTTTCATACCCATCAACCCTCTTCTGAACAACAGAGAGAGGTTTGTCCAAACACAGGGCCCATTATTTAATGACAACCACTATACAGCGACTGCCCTGGTGTCAGGAGCTTGAACAAAGTGCTGCTTCTCAGAACTGAGGCGTGCTGCAAGTCAGATGCTTTACAGACACTACTGGCCTGAACCAACAGTTTCACTCTGTGAAATATTTTGTATACTCAGTGCCAAACAGCCAACTAGTTCCTAGCTATGACCTTTAGACTCTGTAATTAAAGACACTGGCAAAGACGAGCTTCCTGCACAAGTCCTTAAAGTACTCCAGTTTCATGCTTTTGCCTGCCAGGAGATGTGGACTCCTAGATGGATTTTAGGGTTTCGTTTTTTTTGGCCTGACACATGATATCTTGGTAAAGGAGTCCAAGGGTCACAAGAACAGTCAGTGTATACTTCCTGAGGCAGTTCAAAGCTACCAAGATTTCACATGAAAACAAGAACAGTAAAATAGATTCAGGACAGGAAAATTATGGCCAAGCCTCATCACAGTCTAACATGGACAACTTTCAATGTGTCCCTTACTCATACTATCTACTTCAATTCCTAGCAAATTCCACTTTCAGTGTTGATTTGTATTCAGAGAAGGCAAATGGAGCAGCCTGCAATGCAGAAGAAGTACTGTACTTTTTAGGACAGTTGCCACTTTGGAATATCCTAATCCTTCCCTCTTCCCTGGATGCTCCATTAAAAAAAACAACACAAAACATCAAGAAACCCACAAAAATTTTCCAATTCTAATGGATCTCTGTTGTCTTTGGAAAAATATATGCTCATATATTAGTCTGACTAAATGGAGAGGGGGAAAGAAATGTAGATACATTTTCCCTAAAATCTCAATGTATCAGGAGGTAGCAGGCCAGGAAGCTCCTGAGCTCAGTTGGTAGCAAGACCAAGTCCAAGGAGCACTTGCTTAGTCAATTCTGAGACCCAGCCCTGGCTCCCCTTTCCATACACCTCCTCAGCTCCCTCTCAGAAAAAGAAACATTTAACAGAACAGCCTTACTAAAAGTGTGTGTTGCACAAAGGTTTACAATCAAGTGGTTTATAATAATAATTTGTGCTTATCTCCACAGAACCACCAAAGCAAAGGCACTGTTTCTGCCATTTTCAGCTGGAGGCTCAGCAACGTTATGTGCCCTCAGGCTCATGGAAGCCCCCCAAGGCATATGCTGACTACTGGCACCTGCTCACCATCTTCTCAGGTGAGAGGAATGGTGCCAGTAAAGGACTTTGTCACCGTGTTCATCTTGCACATGCCCAGAAAAATGGCTGGGAAAAAATGGTCAAGGACAAGGATGAGAAAAACCCCCATCATGTCTCCAGAAAGAGCTCATCCACTGAAACCTTCCCTGCCTTGGGATGGGTGTCAGCACCCACTCATCCACACACACCACACTTCCACACAGACACAGGCACATGTGCCTTGGGGCGGTGACGTTCCCTCCATGGCAGTAGCTCTGGAGTACTCAGCAGAAACAAGCCCATTAGTTCAGATGCAAAAGTCAAATCTGCCCGTGCTGAGGAAGCACAGGGGGAATGTGGAGCAGGCACAACCTCCAGCACTTCTGCCTAACAAGCAAGAAGTCCTTCCACAACCAAAATGAAAATATCACTTCCCTGAGGAATGGAATATTAATTATAAGCCTACGCACTTTTAGCAATGCCTGCTATGTTTATTTTGATCCTCACTACCACACACATTGTAGTGGCAATACCGTCTTTCCTTGGAAGTATTAGACACTACAAACCTCATTTAAGAAAACAGATTTTGCCAGCAGGCCATCAGAAAGATAAGAAATTACCTGACTACGCTCTAGGCCATAATTGTTTCAGGATTTAGCCACTGAAAATACACCTTTTGTAGTCTGCTAGGGTTGGGAGATAGCATCTTCTTTAATCACCTCTGCTCAAACCCTTCAGATGCTGCTTAACAGCTCTATTCAGCCCTGGAAAGCACATTTCTGGTCTGTCTGTCATTCCCACTTGCGATTGCTATTTGTTTCCCTGAGCAGTAAAGAGTTGCTGTCAGCTAGGCTGTATATTTTCTTTATCCCAACTGATGAAAGTAAGATTGTGGGAGGCTCTTACAAGAGCTTATAACCCTTGTCTTTCCCAACAGCACAGCCACAGTTTTGCTTTTGGTTCAGCTCCCAGTCCATGAACCTCTGTGCCAGTAAATTAAGCAGTATCTAGTGTTTATATCTCCCACCGGTCACTGATATTTTCTCCCCCAGGGCCCGACTAACACTCAGCCTTTTCAGCTCATGTACTTAGCCCTTGTGTTTTCCAGTCATTGCAAATTTGGTTCAGTGTTAGCTGCAGTGGGATCGATAGGTGAGAGCTGGACCCAGACAAACCTTTGCTCACATTCACACAATGGGGCCAGGCCACCACAAAGCCCCAGCTGGGGACCACACTGCCAGGAGCACTGTGGGAGAGATGTGTCCCACTGGGAAGCAGTGGCTGCTGTCCCCTGCTTCTAGAGCATGCTCAAGACTGGGAAGCTGGATCTGAGAAAACTGGTACTGTCTGGATTCAGGACACTACTAAGTAGTTATTTCTACAAACTGGCAGATGAGTGGCAGCCCTTGAACATGTCTCTTGAGGTCAGGGTAGGTGACTCATAAGGGAAGCTCTCAGTCTGGAAATCTTCCTGTCTACTCCAGCCATTACTGCCCAGGGTGTTGAACTATTAAAATAATCTGATTAATATTTTCAAGAACATTTTGTTATTCCAAGGTCTAGTTCTCAAAAAAGCACTGAAACTTGCCTTCCAAAATTCAGTCTCTTTTGTCACAGCCAACTGAACAAGTTAAAGCAATGGAAGCAACTATTACAGTCTGGTAGCAAATAGAGAGCATGTGCTACTCGGGAGCAGCCATCTTTCCACACGCTTTTTTCCATGTTTCCAATGTTCTGAATCCAGACGGATTTCTTTTTAAATTTTCTTTCTGTTGAGCATAATGAGGTAGCCAGAGGGGAAGAAAATTCTGAATATGAAGTCACTCCTCATGCCAGCTGTAGGTCCTGCAGCAGAGTGAGACTCAGGCTCCCACCCTGTCGCCTCTCGGGTTCCTGGCACAGTACAGGAGCCGGTGAGGCCTCTCTGCCCATGGAGCCCAGGCAGCTGCCTTCTCCCTTGGTGGCAGAGCAGATGTGGGAGGCTGAGAGCAGCGCACAACGGGGCTGAAACAGAGGGGGAGATCCCTGGGGAGGGGGCTCAGCAGAGCATCACAGGGTTCTGACAGGTCTGCCTCCAATGCACTGGCCAGCTGACAGGAGCCTGTGGCACCAGGAGCCCCCATGACAGAACAAAGCAGTGCCACACTGCAGTTTACCTGGGGCTCCAGCTCTCTGCTCTCCTCAGTAAGCAACTCATCTGTGTTTCTCCAAAACCCCAGAGGATGTGAGCTCCCTGAAGGGGAACTTCCCTGCTCCCTCATGTCAGAGCACAGCAGGAAGCAGCTGTGTTGAGCCCAGAACTTGGGTCCCTCTGATGAGGTAAAAATGTCCCTTCCTTGAGCATGAAGGGGGTTGCAGTGTGCTTCACACTGTGCCTGGAGGCCAGGACACACCAAAGCAGTCTGCACCAGAGAAGGGACAGAGCTGGCATCTCTGCCTTCCAAGGGTGCCACAGCTTCTGGGGTGAGCAAGGGCTTTGGTTTTGTTTTTATTCAGAATGTCAGATGTTGCTCTGAGATGAGAGTGAAATCACCACATGAAGCCTTTTTGAAAACACCAGGGAGCTAAGTGGTATCTTTAAGGCCAGCAGTAGGTTTATAAAGATGCTGCTGTGCCCAAATCACATGGCTGTGAGCTGAGCAGCCAGAGTTGCTCAGGGGGGGAGAATGCCAAGCTGTGGGATCAAAGAAAACCATTACCCACCACACAGAGACAAATCCAGCCAGCCAAAGTGTGCCTCCCTCCCCACTCTCCCTCATGCTTCCCATTCCACCCTGCGTGGATGCTGCAAACCCCAAGTAGCTTTTCTGTGTCATTTGGACAAGACTGAAGCTTTCCTCAAAGGAGTCCAGGTGTGTTAGGTATTAATTTTACGCTATTGTTTAATATTTTAATATACAGTAGACAGTCATACACTACACTATTGCAAAGATAGTGCATGTGGAGTACAACAGCACACATCTAGAACAAGCTTGGTTTAAGTAGTCATAAATCCAATACTCTTGACATTACAGAAACAGGCTGTCTCCTGAACCCAGGTTGTTTTTAAGATATCTACCATTGGGAGTAAAAGATATTCATGGTTTCTTCTAAATTACCTTTCGAGAAAATACGCAATAGGATGCAGAAGGGATAGTTTGCTATTTGCTGTTCAGGTTTCTCTTGCAGAACAACTCTGAGAGCAGATATCCAAAGGACAGGGGTTCTTTCCTTCATCTGTATATAAAGTAAGGAATTTACTTTACATGTAAAGGGAGCATCTAAGTCAGTAATTGGAATTTTAATATAGTTGCACCTTCAACAACCCAAGAGCAAGAGCATCGAAGTGCCTGAAAAACCCTATCTAAACCACTTAAGGTTTCCTACCACCCATCTACAGAAGCCACAGCACCTAAAATACAATCTTGTGACTTCATTTCTGTAGTCTAGTTCTTCCCCTGAGACTCTTTGTTATGTGCCAAGAGTATCTGGAATTTCTTTTACACCTCCCATCGAAAGTCTGGACAGGGCTTGCAAGATCAGATGTAACCCTGTGCATTCAGCCCCGGACAGACACTGCAAAGCAAACACATCCCTTGCTTCCAAAGACATTGCCTCCCCCACTACCTCCTTCCACTGGGTTAGTGAGAAAAATAAATTCCGCTCAGATGATCTGCCTGTCCAGCAGGACATGCAGCTGTGCCTGAGAGCACCAGCTAAGAACCTTTACAAAATACCCTTTTAACTCACTGCAACGACAACTAAGAAAGTTCCAGAACCAACTCTTCCTCCTCCCTGCTTTCAGCTTCTCCTTGTCTCCCCTGCTAACAGCAAGGGTGATTTCACAGTCCCTGTCAGCTGAAATGGCCATGGAGCTACGCCTGTGTGTCTCCATGTTTCATCCAAACCACTCAAGTGGCAAGGAGTGAGACAGCCTGCCTGCTGAATTCCCAGTGCCCAGTCTCTCCCCCGGCTCTGTGAAAGCTGTCATTTGTATTCCCCAGTTTCCAAGTGCTGAACAGGGGGCATCTGTGCTGAGTACACCTCTGACATTGCCTTCCTTACCAGCTGTTTCACCTGCCATTTGCAGCCATATGCCTATTTTGTCCCCACTGATTCCTGCTTCACGTGCACAGCAGCTGAAAAGCAATTGGGACAGAGCTCCTTCACAGTGACTCCAGGCACTGTCGTCTTATTACTGCAGTGGCTCAGGGGAGGAGATGTGTATCTATATGTATGCATGTATATTTGCATACATGCAGCTGACAGGAACACTGTTTCCATAACTGGTACCTTGCAAATTCATCCTGGATCTGGAGAATTCAGACACAGTTTGGGGAAACTTCTCCCCAATACCTCAAATAAATACTAATTATTAAGTGAAAGATTCAGCAGGCTTAGTGCACTCTCACCACTCCCCAGGTGGACCTTTTGTTGAACATGCAAGAAGAGCAAGGAAACTAGTTCACACTCACAGATGCAGAGGGGTCAACACACGCCCAGAGTTAACTGCAACACTTGCTTATTTTGGCTGTAACTTCAGTAAAACAGACTCTTAGTACAACCTACCTGTACATCTTTTCTGCACAGTCATTTTTCAGAGCACAACTGTTCTTCAGGATCAACTGTTTCAATGAATCACAACTTATAAATTATTTTTGTCTCAAATAAATCACAGAAGAGTTCCCTGCAAAGGCCGCACCACCAAAGTTACTTACGGGCTGTTACTCATTGCTGTTTCAACTCCACCAGGGCCCCAGTACTGGTGTCACTAAATGATCTCTAGGAATGTGCAAGGAAGCCTAGATCTTCCATGTTTTCCAGAGGGAAAAATCCTTGTCAAACCCCATTACAACCCAACAGCAGAGAAGACGCAGCAGGCAGCCGAGTATCACAGGCTTGGACATAGAAGGCTAAATGTTTCCAGCCTAAATCCAGCTGTATGAGTGCCACATCCTGCTGCTTTTTGTAACCAGCAAGGCTGACAGCCCAGCTAGAAATCAGCAACTATCCCGTAGTTCACAAACACTGATGGCAAAGCTGAATCCTTGATACACTGCCTTTCCTTGGGAATTTAGCATTCCTGTTCCACTACAGCCAATGCCATTCTGAGGGACTGCAGACTACCAGTATCTTATTGATCTTAGTAGGTCATGGCAGTTTAGACAGGACACATGACCCTACTAAACTGCAGGTCTTGTGCTCTGTATTTAGCCCTCCCAAAGAGGACAACAGATTATTGTGATTACTCCTGACCATTAAATACTTCACTAAAGCCACTGTGTCCTTCACCACTTGGAAAACAGCATCTGAGAAGTGAATTTTTTACTTCCCAAAACTACTGGTTAACATTAATTGAAACATAACGCACTGTCAACCCAAAGGAAAGATTATGGTGTCTGCCTGCTCTTTGGCAACTTCTGCACCCTACTCCTCCTGCATGAAGGAGACTCAAAGAAGACTCAGGTCCTCACCAAGGACATCTTCCTTTGCACCTTCCACCCAGAAGCAGCAGATTGGCAGATAGCACACCACTTACACTAGGGTAAAACTGCCTAATTTCCTCCCAAGAATTCTGAGCTCTGCCATGGACTCCCACACCGGTTTCCATCTTGGTTTGCCTTCTTTCTATTCATTACTGGTAAGCAGACTCCCAAGCCCAGGTTTCCATCATTCCTTCCCTGTCCTATGCCTGTCTGCACCACTCCTGTGAGCTGACAGATTACTGAAGGCTACAAGAGCACAATTCTTGTGCATATCAATATCCTGCCCGTTCCAGAGAATAAGCAGGTTGACCTAGTGGACACCGTACGTGTGTGTCTCAGCTTAGAGTCAGTGGGAATGGGAAGTCTGGCCCCAACAGCTGTGTATGTTTATTGTAGCTTTAAAAATTCATTCCTGTATTTGCTTCAAGGAACACCTGGATTGATAAGACTTTTACTACTTTTTAAAATAACGGTGATAGTCAAGGATAGTCAGGTGAGTAGGTTAGATGTGAGGCCTGAATCCAACCTTCAATTACAGTAACCAAAGCAACAGCCTGTGATTAATGGATGTAGTTCTGATCCAGTGAATTGGCTGGTGTAAGGGCTGCTCAAACACAGGGACTGCACTGCTTCATGTTCTGTTGTCACAGACTTCCACACAAGGGCTCATCCTGAGCAAGCCTCCTCCATGCTACTGCCTAGGAAGAGCTTTTGAACTCCTTACATGTATTGGAGAGACAAGGGATAGGTGTGAGATGCTTTAGAAGGAGATGGGCTACTGCCTGTCCTTGCAAGACTTGCTCCAAGGAGCCTGTTAGGGGCAGGTCCTGTGAGGGACGGCAGATGAGGAAGCGCTCACTCTTCATTTGCAGTTACTGCCAGCAGCCATCAGCCTAACATGGGTTCTGGCTGCGTGCTTGTGTGGATGTACAGAACTGCTCTCTGAGCTCTGGAAAAGGTCTTTCCCTACATCATAGAATTTACAGCCTCACTGGACATTACAGGAAAAGGGAAGGTGAAGGAAGCTCTGTGCAGAAGCAGCACTGATGTGCTAGACTTTATGCAGTAAGTCTGCAACAGAGCTAGAAACTGTAACTACAACTGCATCTCTTATTTGCCCTTTTACCACCAGGCTGTTCTTTGTCTGTCCCTGTGCTATGACTGACAGCCATGTAGCAGGAAGGGCCATCTGCACAGGCCAGGAAAACGCAGTATATCCAGCTCCAGGATCTCAAAACTCCATCTTCATACAGAAGTTTTGTGATAGAAAAAGGTTCTGTGAATGTCAGCATTTCCATATTATCACCATCTGTACACATATTGCCATGGCAGTAAGAATTTAAAAGATAAAAAAAATGTAATTTAAAGATAAAAAATGGTTTAAAGTTGACAGTCTCAAGCAGTTTCAGTGCCTTGCATCCCTCATCAGTTTTCATTCATCTAATGTTTTCTTTTAAATACACTTGACAAACTCAGATGCTCAGAGGGGAAGTGCTGTACCAAAGGATGCACTTCTGTGTGTCCCCACAGCATCACAGCCCAGGGACACAAGGCACTGACAGCCCAGGGGAGGGCTGTGTCCTGTACCCCGTGTTGTTGCTCTGTGTTACAAACCACTGTCCATGTTTAACCTCCCACGTACATCACACCCACCCACCCAGGCAGCTTCAACAGAGCCCACAACACCCAAGTGTCCAAGGGTATCGCCGCATTCCACTGGCAGGGTGGGGATATCCTGGGCAGGTGCAACACCCAGGGCAAGCACAGAGGTGTTTTGAAACACAGGGTATCCTGGCATCAGGAAAGAGGAGGTAAACATGGTATCAGGAAAGATGAGATGGTGCCTCAGAACCCTGCCTCTGTACCTGCTGCCTTGTCATTTTGTGGATCTAACCACAAGCAGCTTTTTTAGTATTTCCTTAGCCAGCTCCCAAAAGACAAAAAACCAGGAATACAGCCACGCAAGTAACATGATCATAGTAGTTATGGCAATAGCTACCTTCTTGCATCCCTTCATGATAAGATAAAGAACCAGAAATTTGAAGCAGTGACTGACTGACATTGTCCTTTGTCTAAGGAAAACACTGACTCCTCCTATTTGGAAACACAAGTCAAGCAGACTCACTGGAAGTCTAGTTTGAGACAGAAACCACCCTGTAAACTAAGCACGGCTCTCCAATTTCTTTATTTCACTTCCACAGATAAACACTTCACTAGAAAGCAAACACGATGGAAGCACAGTGCAGCCAGCACTAATGTGCCCCCTGAAACGGCCCCTGCTGCTCCTCAACAACACTGCTGGGCCCGAAATGGGACAGGGAGAAAGAGTGATTTTAGTCCAGTTGAGGCCAAACAAGCATCTGTGCTCAGAGGTGCAAACCTGCCAGCAGATACGGTACCTATCAACGCCCTGGGGAGTTGTGCTGGCTCACAAACTGCAGGGTCGGAAGAAAGCAAAGCAGAAACCCCTCATTGATAGGATGGGGCCCACGGTTCAGGACACTCTCCTGTTCCTCTGATTGCTTCTACAGACCAGAGAAGAGGGAAGGACTCTGCTGTAGCTTGAGCTGCTTTACAGAAGGCCTCATGTTTGCCAGCAGCACTGGCAGGTTTTGCTCTGAGATATTCTGGGGCTTGTTCATACCTGAGACAAACTGTTTCTTACATGCTTTCTTCTGTGGTTTTAGGTGACCTAGAACATTTGAGAGGTGTTTAATACCTGGATATATTTTGAGATTTTGTCTCTGTCTTTGACAAAGCCCACTTCTTAAATTCCCACTTGATTCGGAGAATGAAATGAACGTTTCCTTGCCTGCCCACTGTGCACCTTTGGCCTTTCGATGAGAAGCCAAGAGACAAACTGCTCCATTTCTCCAGCCCGCACAAGAGAACTGACAAGGAAAATTTGTCATCTCTGCTGTAGTATCACAGAATATTCTGCAGTGGAAGGGACTCATATCCACAAAGTTAACAGGCAAATCCAGCCTCATGCCCCACCAGACACACATGCCCTGCAAGCTGTGAAGTCCAGAGGTAGGAAAAGAAAGGAATTTTCATGGCTCACTCCAGGTCTGAGTCTTCACAGAAAGAGTCATCTCTCTCATACAACCCCCTACACTGGAGGAAACCTCAGAGAGAGCCAGGTGCTGCAACAAGATGAGGAATCCACTGCGTGGATCTCGATCAAATCCTGTTCGTGCTGTTCAGTTTTGGGAGGGAGAGGGCGGGTTACATTAGTGCTGAACACATTTCAGAACAAGAGAGTAAAAATACTGTACAAGGCTTTATTAAGTGGCATGCCAGATTTCTGGCATGACTCTCTCACGCATTAGTGAGACAGTGGAAAGCTCACAGTGCCCAATACAGGGGATACCATGAGCCAGACTTTCATGTGCCGTAAATCAGCGCAGAGACCAACTGCTCTGCCAATTTAAACTACCCAAAGAGCCCACGTTCCTGACTCAAAGTGGTAGAATGAATAGCAAGTACCTTATGCCTAATGATCAGAAATGAAGTGGTACAGGTAAGGCAAAAAATGTAAAATGACGACGTAAGGAGTGGAATAAAACAGGGAAAAATTGCTCATCGTTTGTGCTCCATCTGCCTTGAAAGGCAATGGTATTTTATTTCCTTTGGTACAGGAGGGCTTGCATAAAACATAAGCAAGGTTGTACAAACCCTTGGGGTTTAATTTGATTCTAGTTTATCTTTTGATCAGCACATCAAACAATTCTGCAGCATTTTCTCCTCCTGCCTCCCCTCCCGGTTTCTAAAAGCTGCCTGAAATATCTGTGTGCTGTCTTGCATCAGGGCAGAGCCTTCAAGGTAATGCCATTATATTTAAAGTGGAGTCTTTGCCAAAACACTCCAACACAGGAACAGACCTAATGCCTGCAAAGGGTTTCTAACAGCAGATTAAACACACCTTTCAGTTTCTTGAATGGAGAGGTTATTAGGGGAGAAGAAGACAAAATTATTACCCACTACAGCAATTGCAAGAGGCTGACCTCCTGCCATCTGCACCACCAGGGACCCGTCACAGCTCAACAGCAATCCAGATGTAAACAGCTGTGACCTGTCCCCATTGTTCACAGCCAAACCACCAGTGAAGTCTCATTCTGCTCACACCTTGGATTGCAGTCAGCACTATTTCAATGGCTACTTCAAAGCAGCAAAGAAACCTCAGTTTCAGCAGAAATACCAGCTGTGCCATTTGTGATAGGGAGAAAGTCCAGAAGGAAACCATTCCATGCCACCAAGAACTAAAAGCCCCTCCAGGGGGACTCAATGGTGCCATCACAGTGCCCTGCTCATTACATACATGTTTGGACATACCTCACAGCCTCCGGGAAAATAATGATGCAATACAAAAAGAGGATTACATTTTCTTACCCAGTGTATAAGCTGCACAGAACAGAAAACAAGCTTTCCAAAAGATTCATGGGGAACAAAAAGCCAGGAAATCTGAGTGCTCTCTCTGTTCAGAGCAATAGAAGATGTATCAAGTCAGTCCTTCCTATAGCTGGGAGCTAACAACAATCTGGTGTATGTAGTTTCACATCTTTTTGTTGTTGTTGCTAAATCCCATCTGGCTTAAATTACCTCAGTGACTCCTTTTTCTCTCACCAATATTTGCCATTTAGGTTCACAGAGGGCAGTCTCCACACCAATACCACTGTGGATGCACTTCCCCTTTACCAAATGTCTCCTCAAAACCACTCCTGATCTTTAAACCTAATGTAACTCTATGCCCTGTAAAAGGATTTATGCTGCCAGCCCCATAAAACAAAGCCCCCCTCTTACTTAAGAAGGGTCAGTGGACCCAGTGAGTAGGATGAACCTCAAGACTCCCAACCTCCCTGTGGCACAGCGACCAACCCCTGCTGACTCCCACTATCTCTGCACTCACTTGTATCAAGTAAGAGCTAAAGGGAGTCCTCCTGCTCTAGGTGCTTTTGACAAATTCCTCAACCCTCAGAGCCGTTTGCTGCAGTCCTCCCCAGCAGAACTTGCTCAGGGTGGCAGTTTCTGGGATGGGGTGCCCGTGGCACAAGCGGCCCTGGGGACCATGAGATGCCCTGTGAGCTGCAGGGCAGGTCCTGCTCTGCTGGGCATGTAACTCAGTGTGCACAGAGACAGTTCTGCTGGTGACATCATACAAGAGTTGAGCAGCTGAGGTAACGAGTCGTCCTAGTAGTGGAGGAGGTTTCCTGATGTCCTGGGTTTACCAGGTTCTGACAGCACCTGTGCAGACCCTTCCTGTGCATGTCACGCAGCTCATCAGAGCAGTACAGCAAACAGAAGGCCCTGCAACGCCTAAAACAGTTTGCTATGCTTCGTGTTATATTCTGACGCTATATCACACTGATTTAGCTCTCCTGGGCTGGACACTGGCTTATTTTAGACATGCTTTGCTTCCTGTTTTCATTCTCTTCGTACTTCTCATAATCTGGTATAAAACTCTGGGTTTGCTTTCGGCACCTCCTGTAGCTTGATTTAAAGGCTAACAAAGAGCTCAGTGCATATTTTACATTTGAGGATAATGGGAAAAAAATCCTACATTTTTATGACCAGAAGGGGGCCACTGGATCATTTAATGTGACCACCTGTAAAGTACTATTTCCCCTGCTGAGCCCAGTAACTGCCTTCGACTCAATTAGAGCTTGAAGCACTGACAGTTCTGGTGTTCCATATAAAGACCAAGCACAACATAAAACAACTTTAGAATAATAAAAAAAGTTCTGAAAGCCTCCTGGGTGTTCCTCACATATCACAAGGAACTTAAAAATCCCTTAGCAGTCCCTGTAATGTCACAGTTTCTCTGAATAAAAGCAGACATTCTTCATTGACCCAAATAAGCTGCAGTAATCATAAAAAACTGATCTTCCTTGTGGGGTTTTATGCTCCTGATATTTAAGGGATTTTCTTGGGAAAGTAATTTTGAAAACCTTTCTGTGCTTGACTACATAAACATTCACATTCTCCCAAGTTCTTAAACACAAGCTCAGCCAATCCACAAGGATGGCGAATTAAACTGAAGAATTATGAAGAGAGAAGCAGGACTCTTATTACTGCACTTAAATTCTGATGATAAATCCTCTGCACAGGCCATCTCTAGCTCTCTCCTATCAGTTCTCCTATCGCTGGTCAAAAGAAAATTATCACAAATCAGCTCAACAAAATAAGCATGTCGATGTGTGCACCAAGCCAGATTACATTTCTTCCCTCACTTGCAGAACTGTCAGGGGTATGGTTTGAAAAACACTGTGGGGACAAGTATTGCTCAATGCATCCAACTTCAGAGTGCCACAAAAAAACCTGAATAAACCAACACGTAAGAGCAGATGAGGAATGAGAGCAGGAGATGAGGAACAAGAGGAACAAGAAAGCCAAAGCAGAGGGAAAGGCAGAAGGATGGGACTGAAATACGCCCAAAATATTCTACAGTTCGCGTACTGTGTGGAGATTATTGCTTGGCCTTGCAGAGGCACTGAAAGGAGTCAGCTGTCCAGCTCACGGGCACCGAGAGGCACATCACTCACACCTTTAACTGCTTTGGAAATCACAGCTCAGAAAAGCACAAAGACTGATTCAGTACTGTGATTTTTCCGTTATTGGAGTAAATTCACACCTTGTCTCCTCATTCTAGCAAGGACCACCTGCTAAGTCAAGAAAACTTTTTTCCAGGCTACCTACCTAAAGAACTGCCTGCAAATGAACAAAAAGGAATCACACATCTGCGAGTTAGAAAGTGCAAATGTTCTCTTTGTGTGTGATTGTGACCCAAACTGGCTTCAGAATTGTAACAAAGCCTGCACCCTCCCCACACCCCCCACCAATAGAAAAAAGAAAAGTTGAAGAAAAAGAAGAAAAACCCACAGGAGTTTTCACTCACTCTCCTGGCTTGCACAAACATGTCAGGAGATGTATGATCCCATACCCTGGGACCCACCTGTCTTGTCCCATGCACTTATCACCAGTGGAAACAACCTATATTTTTGTGCAGTAAAGGAAGTTCAGTGCAGAGAACCCTCTCTTATGACCTCCTGGATCTGTGCACCAGAGGGCTGAGAGTGAGCTATACTCCATTTACTTATGAAAGGTTTATGCCTGGAGTAACACTAGGCTGCCTTGACAAATAAAGAAGAAAGAGGATATTCTTCACCTCATTGCAGTTCCCCTTGGACCTGCTGAGATTGCCTCTGAAGAGCAAATGAAGTGGCCATCCTGCATGGACAACTCTCTCCACAGCACTCCAAATGTCATGTATTTTAAAGGCCATATTGGGGTACCAAATATTTAAGGCAGCCACCTACATAGTGCTCAACAAAGCCCTTTTTCTTGTTTAGAGCCACCAGGATGCATACAATTATTTTTCTCCTAAGAACTGTGCTACCACAGGAAGCTCATACCATAAACTCTCCTACCAGGACTAAAACATCACAACATTCTGTGCTTGAGACTATACCATAAAGCAGCAGTCACCTCTGACCCCACAAGCATTTGGAAGAGTTAAACTCTATTATAAATCCTAATTTATATGCCAAGTGAGTACAGTCATGGAGCTTGGGATCAGATCTAGCACTCACAAGTAAAAGCCCATAAAAGAGGGGGAAATGTGTCATGAACATTTACTCCACAAACAGGCAGACCAGAAAAAACCCACATTTCTCATTTCTACAACATGGCTTGTGAAATTGGAGAATGATATCCAAACACACACATCATTCTGGAAATCAAAATCTCTATTTAGATGCACGATGCTAATTCAGCTCTGCCTTGCTGAAGTAAATTAAAGGTCAAATATAGATTTGAAATCTTGTTTAAACTTCTTACCGCTTTAATAATAAGCACTGAATTACTGAAGGGTTTACTTAACAGTGAATCTGTTCTGAACATATTTCAGCCAAAGGTATCAATTCCACTGTCTTGTTACATCAGTTCCTAACTGAGAGGTGAATTCACCTGTCACGACCAGGAGCGCAAAATTAAAACATATTCTCCTGAGAAGGTTCCCAGTGCCCCCTTGGTAACCCATCAGAGTTAATGAAGTGCAGGAAACTAATTTATTGGGAAAAACTTTTCAGAACGTAAAAAACCATCCTTTTTATTTGCTTATTGTTACAGGAAAAGCAACTGAGCACTCTTCACCCCTGCAGTCAGAAATGGCACTGCAGATCAGCACTGACATGTATTTTAACTGAAACCTTAATTAAACTGTTTAATTAAGCAATAAGAACTATAAGCATTCATCCCCCATTCACTCACCCAGAGGTGCCATGGTTTGCATGAGGGCAAGCATCTTCCCAGCCTAGGACTCGAGAGGTTCACATAAAACATAAGGGGCTTCTGCCACATCTGCCATCCCTCGCTGGGTCCCCACAAAGAACGGAGAGCTGAGGGCAGTGCCCAGGCTCAGCACACCCCAGGCACCAGCCTCACTCACACGTGGGGAGACACACGGAGAAGCCAACAATTCACTGTGCTTTCCAACAGCAACAGCAGACCAGGCTCACAGAGAAAGGGCTTTACAAGGAACTGTGCTGCTCGCTGTATGCAAAGTGGGTTGTGACTCACACGCAGCCTGTGTGACAAACTCCAGTTCTACCAAACTGCAGAAATGGTCTAAGGCAAAGCCAGATGTTGATCTGAGCAGCTGTTAGAGATAGAAGATATGTTTGATATAGAAAGTGTTGTACAGGATGCCTGTGTGATCCATCTGGCAACAACAACATGACATACTGATGGCTTTCCAAAGGTGGGTCAAAAGCACAGCAAGCATTTGAAGAACCAGACTTATTTTCCTCTCGACTGGTCTTCCCATCCTACAGAAGATGCCTTGAGACTCCAGTTGTGATTGAACTGGGTGGGACATTCATATAGCTCTAGGCCCTTATAACCTCAGAGGGTCAAGGGACACCTAATACTTTGCTCTCCTTATGTCAGTGGCTTGTAGTGACTTTTTGCAGAGGAATGGATGGGCATGATCTGACTCACAGGGATATCAACAGGAATGTTATCTACTGAATCCTAAGTCCAGGAACATACCCATTCTTACTTTTGGCTAGACTTCTGCCTAGGAGGAGATTCTGCAGCATCAGAAAGACTGGATGTATTTTGTTGAGTAAAACAACAAAACAACAATTCCAGAAAGTTAGGAGAGATATAAATGGTCATGGAGATAAGCCCTGGACATAAGCATGGATCCAGTACTGCCTGGGGAGCAACAGCTCCTCTATAATGCCAAACCCAAAACCTCAGCAGCCTAAAGCAGGAGCCTCTCGTGCCAGAGAGTGAAGGCCCAAACAGCAGCTCTAGGAGGGCTGCAGTGGGTTTGTGACCCTGCACCACTGCCCAGCAACCAGCCTGAGGCAAGAGCCCTTTCTGGGGCTTCTGGCACCATTCCCTCCTGCCATGCACAAGCTGCTGTGGAACTGTCCAATATCTTCCTTCCATTGCAAAAAGTGGGGCATGACTTGACACCTACCAGAGATCTCTAAGAAGATGTGAATGTGCATTTGTTTGGGTTTTTAACTTTATTTGGTGTCAGTCAGCTCTACCTTTTAATTACATCTCTCCTCAATTACACTGACAAACGGTTGGGTGCTCAGACATATTAATTGTTCCATAATAAAAAAAAAAACAACTGCTTGATACCAAAAAAATATAAACAGAGTTCATTAGAGTCAGGACGAATTGTCCACTGTATTAATTAGTTTCATTTCTCATTTAAAGCTGGCTTTAATAGAGGATAAAATTAAGTAAATTTTCTCAATTATATGAAGTGTATATGGTGAGCTGAATTGTGTATCGTACAATTACACATAGCTTTGGGATTCAGAGAATAGCTCTGTACCACAAAACTCTCAGCAGTGAGAAGCCTGGGGCTAATATTAGTGAAATTACTTACATAACTCGCTCTTTTATTAATGTGAAAACAGACTATGATTAAAAGCTGGAAGCTGGAGAAAGGAACTATCTGGATCAGTTTACTAGACTAATGCCATTTATTAAATTTCAGAAAATACTCTAGGACATAGGGATTAAAACAAGGAGATACTTCAGAACATTTCGATGCGTCACGTCTCTACAGCAGTTGGCTGGGCTGTACCACCCAGCCTGCACTTGGCATGCACTGCACATAACTGCGTGTCCATTTGAGCTCAAATAACAATTGGGTTTATTGCTATATTCTCAGAAAATTAAGGAACGAAAGAACAAGTACAATCATTAAAAGGCTGAATGAGGACTGCTGATTCAACTGTGCAGCTTAACTGCAGCAAAGGGCACACGTCAGCATAACCAGTGATGCACGGGCTGAGCTCTGGCCTGAGCATCCCAAACACCTTTCCAGGGCCTCTCCAACAACACCTGCCCACATGCACAACTGAGCACCTTGGCTTCACCTGGAGCGTGTGTGAGGGCAGGTGTCTGACTCAATAAATTAGACATTCCCCATCAATATAAAGGCTAGCTAAATTATTTTCTTCTGGAAGGTGCATGTGCTTAATAGCTTTGTTTTCTGCCCATTCATATTTGTGGCAGCTGGAATTTTCCAGCTCACCGTAGCAAAAATGAGAGGATGCGTTCCTGGGAACCTCAACTCCCTTCCTCCTTAGTCTGCAACTAATTTCCTTTTTCTTTCAGAGTAACTGAAAGATCTGCTTTTTTTTTTTTTTTTTTCCCCCCTCAGTCTTTCCCCATGGAATGGAAAGAGAATTTAACAGGACTTTTGCAACAGATGTTTGGGGAATCTGGTATTTAGTCTATGACAACTGCTTTGTAAAACTGTTCCTTAGTTTTACAGAAGCCACTTTATAAACCCAAATAAATGAAGCTGTTCCAAAGCAGCCCTTGCTGACCCTGTTAGCACTATTGCTGCTGCACTACATGATGCAATTTGAGTTTGCAGTAAGCCAACAACAGAGCCTTCCACCATGGTACAAATTGGCATCATATAATTAGATCAAAATTATATCCACTGTGATAGTTGTCATCTTCCTAGATGGGCATTGAAAGCCATCTGTTGACAAAGAAAGGTGGTACCAGATCAACATCCACTCTTTTTGAACAAAAAGAAAATCTCAGAGTTAGAAGCAAGATACTACCTCCCACCAGTACACCTGGTCACTCAGTACCTTACCAAGCACCCCAGCTGCAAAACCCCACAGAACTTAGGGGCAAATCTGTCCATCTGGGAAGCACCTGAGTTCCTTCAAAACCGGTTCCAGCACCGTTCATCTGAATGAGATTTACTTTGACTTCAGTATGAATTAAACATTAAAGCCACTCACACGGCCAAACATGTTTCAGGGGACTGTTCTGAAGGGCCACAGGAAGGGCTGTTCCCACGGCAGCTTTGCTCTGACAGAAGGCTCTCCGCATCTCAGAAGATTTTGGAAATACAGGCACAGAAATGGAGTTCCAGCATTAGCATTTTACACATGTGTCATTTTATACATGGAAAGAGCAAACAAAAATTCCTGGTAGTTCACACAAAGTTAACTCCCCAAATGCAGTCTCTGCAGGGTCCTCAGTGCTTCAGAAAAGAAGGATCAAGATTTTTGAGTGCCAAAGTCTAAAACCAGAGTTATACACGCTTCTGGAAGCTGTTGAGTAGCCTGCCCTTCTGAAATTGAGAAAAATACCTAAATTTGGGTTGACTGAGCCACGTTTAGGTTAATCTGTTAGAATATCTCTACATACACACTCACAATGTCAAGGCCACTGCAAGCTCTTTCAGTGCAGTGTTAAGAAAGGATTCAAGTAACACAGGAACAGGATTTTGAACTTCTGACTTTGCTCATCTCCCAAACTCAAACCATGGTCTTGCTGTGTTAGTGCCAGGAGCAATGGTGACACTTTTAGTCACCCCTCTCTGGGAAAACAAATACCAGAGATATCAGGAAACCAGAATATAATCAAGATCTTCAAGACCTTATATAAAGCTAAACCACAATTTAACTGTTTTACAATAATACCAGTACTATGAGAAAGGAATTCTGATAGGATATTTTGAATAATACAAATATCTATCAGTCCTTTTGGAGAGTGTTCATCAGGCTCAGCACTACATCACCCACAGTCTGCATCACTTCCATCTTCAGTGCCTTAACCCCCCAAAAATCAATACACTCTAAGTCTGGAATGGTCTGACAAAATCAGGAACAGGAAAGAAAATCAGGTAACTATGCTATGGCTGTGCCTGTGGTGGAGTTACCTGGCAGGCAGAAGTGGAAAATACCACTCCTTAAAACCAAGTTCCAAATCCAACTTCAGACCTCTTGAGACCTCACTGAGAAATGAATGATTTAATGAGCCCTAAGGATGAGCAATACTTCAGGCACGAACTTCATATTAATTTATCTCACTGACAAACAGGCAGCTCCCCATCCACCTGATTTCACCCACCCCCTGTACGGCAGGGCACGTTATCCATCCAGCATAACTAACCCTACAGCACACTGCTGAGCACCCCCGTGGTGAAAGCTTTACCTCCTGGAGACTGCCAGGAGGGCAATGAAAGCAGCCAGGGAGGCATTCAAAGCAGAGATCTGAGCACCATTAGCCATGTATGCACTGCTCTGCGCCTGTCAGCTCCCAGTAGCCAGAAAAGGTGGAGAGACAGCAGCTTTATTTTCTTATCTTCTGTTGTGCTTTTCAATTAACACCTCTAAATGTCACAGCACTTCTTACCTTATAGAGACAAGCTCACACTGTAACATCACACTTATGACCACTGAGAGCATTCTCTTCCTCCCTTTAACAAGAACATTGTGCCATTTGAGAGATTTTTCTCCAGCATGGCAGATGTATTTATTTTCCACTTAAAAGCAACTTATATCACATCTGGCAGAACAAGGAAATTTGCTAAAACATATTCTGACCTTGCTTAGTGTTTTAATCACGTCTCCTACCACCCAATTCACCTTTTAGTATCATGTAGGCAGGTTTAACAAATTGCTAAGACTCATTGTAGAAAAGAAAGTCATTAAACCAAAACTTAACAGGTTCTAGGGAACAGGGACTACCCCCCCCCCCGAAGCCACATGGTCATGGAATAAAGCAGATGGTTTTCTAACCATTTTTAAGCTCTGTCCAAAGCTAACAGCTATTCCCAAAGTGACAACTGCCTCATGTGACATATCCTGCAGTAGGAAAGCACATCAAATCTGCACAAAAACCGAGATAAAGGCAGTAACACAAACAATGGTTGACTGCTTTCACTGCTGGAAGAAAAGAGAACAAACAGTTCACTTAGTCTCACACTACTGTCAGAGGTGGAAGGACCTCTAATCTGCTGGGGAGCAGAGCCAGAGGCGTGCTGGGGCTGTCTGAATGCTGCAGAAGCAAAGCTTTGAGGAAAACTGCAAATGCTGTTTCCATATGAAACACAGCGATAAAAATATGCAGAGCTACAGGGAAGAAAACTGCCCCTTCTCACAGCACCAGCCCAGCCCTTCAGCTGTGCCTGCTGCTCTTCAGCTGCCAAACTTTCTCCAAGAAACGTGTGCTGCATTTGCCTGAGACTTAGGACCTACGTCCACCTGAGTCACTGCTCCCCTCCATATCACGGCAGAGCAGCAGAAACACACAAGGAATCTGTTCCTTTGGCCTTAAATCACAACAGCAGAATCTTCTGCAAACCTGGGGCCTGAGCACAGTGAGGGCAACAAAGGAGTACGGACACCATGTCTCCTGCCCACCAGGCAGAGCGTCGTTTGCCTTGGAAGTAAGGTGCACCACCAAGGTGTGCCGAGGAGAAGGCAAAGTGGTTTTTCCTGACCACTCGCAGCCGAGTGCCCCGTGTGCTCCTGCAGGACACAGCATCTCTCGTCGCTTCTGCAAGAGCCCTGCCCTTCAGACACATCCAGTTCACTCCTCTGCGGGCAGGGATATGGTGGCTCCAGGTTGGAGTTACAAGTGCGAGCAGAAAGGACCCAAAGAAGCAGAGAGGTTCCTCAGAGCTTGGCAAGGGGCCCACTGCTTCCTCCAGAAAAACACCACGAGCCTTCCAGCTGGGCTCGTTCCACAGCAAAGGGCTCTGTTACAAAGCTGTGTGGGAGAAGGAAGGAATAAATGCCCCCGAGGCTGCTGTGAAGAGCACGCTTCAGAGCAGCTGCTCTCTCTGTTATCTAATCTTAATTTTAATTGAGGTTTTTTTTCCTGTGTTGCCCGGAGTATTTTGATCCCTCTGCACGTGCTCCTCCTCCCGGGGCAGGCAGCCACAACCTGCCCGCACACGCCGATCTGCCGGCGGTCCCCGCGCCGCACGGCCGGGCTGCTCCAGAGCCAGGACAGAGAGCAGGCACCGCACACACGCTGTGCGTGCTGCCCTCCAAGACATTCCCTTTAATGCCACCTCTTCATCTGTTAAATGTCTCCAAATTGCCAGATCCCTCAGGGATTCTAAACATTAAATGAAAAAGGTTATTACAATATGCCCAGCAACAGAAACCGGGGTGAGGCTGACAGTCACGGATAGCCTGAACCAGAGTTAATTAATACATGCTCGCTCCAATTTTTTTCCCCCCTGTTTTGATAAAGGGCGATTTATAGTTGGCATGACTGTCACAATGCCCCATGACCCTCAGTCTAATTATAAAATATAATGTGGAACTGCAAGATCTGAGGGAAGAAATCCCTGGCTCCTGCAGCTTTTACTTTTTCCTATTCCAGCTTTCTTTTCCCAGGGTGTAACTCTGGCTCTGAGTGCATGATAAGCCCAGAACATTAATGTGTGTTTATTTAGAGACACCTCTAATGTGTTTGTGTTGTGTTTCTAGAGCTACAGACCAAAACAGGCATGGTAACAGCTAACTAATGCAGAGCAAATTCCCAGAGGGAAGACAAGAAGAGTTAGTTGCTGAATGCATCTTAGTCGGGAGAGAAGCTGGAGCTGTTTTAATTGTTCATCAATCAATTAATGCCACTCTCAAATGTCTAATTAAGCAGACAACTGGAATTAAGCAAAGGGCATCTCTGAAATGCCAGCCCTCTTAATGAAGGCGCTTCTTATGTTCAAGTGGGTACTTGATTAAGGTGTGCTTGTGTGGAGGGAGGTGCAGGAAAATCCCCAACTGAACGATTAGGATGTCTCCCTGGTAAGCCTATGAAAAATCAACCCTTTGCTAATACAATTTAACCTTCATATCCAAGCAAGCACCCAAGCTGAGTGGCAAAGCACAAAACAAATTAGGCTCATTTAGCACAGAAGGCTGCGGCGCAAATGCTGAGATGCCATCCCTGGACATTCTCTGCTCAACAGAGAAAGTGGGAATGGGGACAAGGGCCAGGCACACGGCAATGGAGACCTTGAAACTGCCGGTGGCAGCACAGCAGGCCAGAGGTTTGATGCAAGGCACTCCAGCAGCAGACTCAGAAAGCAGCAGAAAGCTCCCAAGTGCTCACTGTCCTTCCACGGACAAAGCCAAGGCAGGCAGTGACCTCTGTGAACAGGGTGCACCTTCCGAGCCCTCCTTCCATCAACAGGTGCATCAGCCCAGCACAGCCCTGGGGGAGGATGTACAACCCACAGCAGCTGAAAATCGATGCCGGCATGTCAGCAAAGAATCATCCCAGGCAGGGGAATGAGACCATTATCTCAGTGGAAGAGGGATGGCACTGAAATGCTTGTGCTCACTGGACATGGATGACTGCTCAGCTCCCCAGGATTCATTGCAAAGACAAGCAAGGCAATATGAAAATGCTGCCACCATCAACTCCCCACACATCAGGGACACCACAGACCCTGAGTGAAACCATGCAATAAAAGCAAGCAGCAGCAGATTTAGCATATAGCAGAGAGAGTCAAAACTGTTTTTCTTTAGTGCTCGCAGGGATCAAGAAGTTTCCACAAAAGCTCCACAGCTGGTTGCACACACAGCATTACACAGCGTATGCCGTGGGTCTGTGCCCCAGCTGTTTAACAAAATCATTTGTGCAGCTTTGTCCAAATACTTAAACCAAAAAATAATCAAAATTAAAAAATCACAGAGACAAGAAAAAGATTTCCAGCATTTCTCTGGAAATCTTCTGCCAAGGGGTGAGGCTGTTCCTGCACAGTAAAGTTACCTACAAAGCAGCCTGACAAAGAAAAAAATCCCACAGTTGTCCTTTGAGAAGACAACGAAAAGCTAGAGCCCAGTTGGCCTTGCCTGGCACATTTACTTTCAGAAGGAAGTCCTGAGCCCCTCTGCACCAGGACAGAAGGTCCCTAAAAATAACCCAGTGAAAGCTGATAGAGCTATCCTAAAAATCTCTCTCGTGGGCTTAGTCCTGAAGTGTGATACTTTGATACCAATTAGGGCCTTAAGCCGAGCTTACTAGAACATACCAGTCTAGGGAGATCAGTTTTCTTTCATCTTTATCAGCTTTTTTCCACCCTGGCAGATACTCTGTCTCCTTGTCCACTTCTCCAGTTGCTCCAGTATCACAAATTACCATCAAAACTTTGTGTACTCACTTTCCAAATGTGTAAGCTGATAAAATAACAAGTGCTAAGATTACTTTACAAGGGAGTTGTGATATCAGTATTTATTTTTCTGAACAGATTCTGTCTCTCAAAAAAACACCCTTAAACAAACCAAACCACGAGAAAGAATTAAAAAAAAGTCCCAGAAGTCACCTTCCTTCCCACCTTGCAATGGGCATCTAAGCGAGGGACAAATGTTGCAGGTTTACAACAGCAGAAATTGTTTTAATACAAGTTTTCTTACATATATAATTAAGGTAGAAAAACGTGAAGTGTGACACATTTCTTGTTTTCCTTAAATATTGTCTGGAAATCCCAGTAATTATTTATGCTGTTGCTTCCATATATAAATACTCTCATAAACTAAAAAAAGAAACAGAAAAAAACCCAGTCATGATAGCAGCTGCTCCTTGGAGCTCAGCTTCAGCAAACTCATATTGGCAGATTAAAATATTAATAAAGTTTTTTAACATATTTAATTTTTTTTATTTAATTTTTTTAAAAATTCTACGTTTCAAACTCTTGATATAAAGGAGCCTAGATGGTACAAAATTATACCTGAATAAGAAGAAATCAGGGAAGCTCTTCCACAAAGGAAATTACTATCAAAATTGATGCTTCCTGCCACGTTAAAATTCCAATAAGCATTTATCTCGGCAAATCCTCAGCAGCCTCTGACATTTCTATTATTGGGGCTGACTGGGTTCATCCTGCCCTTATGAGAAAAAATAGTGGAACATCCCAGGGGAAGGGAGCTGCTGCAATAATACAAACATCAGTCACAAATTTAAAGCCTCTCTTGAGCAAGTGAGAAAGTTGGCTCTTCCCAGGTATGATGGCAAAGGGAAGCAGGAGGAGAGGACAGAGTCAGCAGCTGGATCTCCTCTGGTATCCAGGGAGGTTATGGTTGTGGGTGGTGCCTCACTGTCCCTGAGCCAGGCAGTGCAGCAGGGCTGGGTTTCAGGCCTCTGGGACCAGGGTTAAGGAGGGCACCCAAGGGCAAAACCCTGCTCCTGTCAAGGGTTCCTGCCCATCACCCAGACCATCTCCAGGTGATCTCCAAGGATGCCTGGCTGGCATCAGCCTGGCCACAAATGGGCTCAATGAACCTGGGGACTGGGTCATACCAGATGTGGTCCAGAGCCACCTCAGCACGGGATTGCTTGGGATTGCTCCAGGTTCCAGGGGAAGCTGGGCAGGAGTGCAATGGGGCTACAGGGGAAGGCAAAAACCACAAGTGCAAAATAAAGCAATGCAGTGTGGATGACCCAAGAGGAGGAAGGCCCCTAAGTGAAGTTCACAGTAGGCAAACTGCTCTGGAAGAGAAATCCAGGGACATGCACTTATCTGGGAGCTATCCTTGTCATTCCAAGGAGGCATTTTCCTGTTGTGCTGAGCCCAGCACAACCACAAAGGCAAAGTCCCCACAGCCAAAGGAATCACCTGCTCAGAGGGGTGCGAGGGACCCCCAGAGCTCCCCCTTGCTTCTCCCTTCTGGCAGCTGCAGCTCATGCACAGGCTGATCTCCTGCTACAGCCAACAGCCACAGTGCAACACAGAGCCTGTCACTGCGTGAGGAGCACCAGTGCCAGACCCTGTGTGCCCTTCCTGGCTCAGAACCAAATTCCTTAGTTAAATGTTAGTTCTGTGACTCCTTTATTGCAGATATACAGCCAATCTTAATTCTTTTGGGAAACCAAGAGAAACTGTCCTGTAGCCTTTCATCATACATTTGCTCTTTCAGAAACAGATATTTTAAGTCTTTTAACCTTCCTTTTTTTTTTTTTTTTGGTTGGTTGGTTTGTTTGTGGTTTTGTTGCTTTGTTGTGTTTGGGTTTTGTTGTTTGTTTGTTTTTTTTTAATTAAAATTAGTACTCAATTTGTATGCAGAGCCCACAGCAGCACTGCCAGTCAGTTTGGAGGCAGAGAGCTTGAGGCTTGCACAAGTGTTCATATTCAGAAAGCCAAAAGAAAAAAAAAAAACCAAGCAGTATTGTAACTTCTTTTGGCTATTTGGAAATTATTTCCTAAAGTAACTGCAAATGTATCCACTCTCCAAGTAAGGGGCTCCGTATTACTACAGTACTATATACCCTCACACCTCACCCACTGACTGCTTACCCATTCTCACCCCCTTAATACAGATAGTCCCAGACACCCCTCATGTAAGAGCACACGAGGGAGTGCAGAGATCAGACTCTATGGGCTGTGCATGGAAGAGACAAGACAAAATACCTCTTCTGCTTATGTCTGATAGGGTAACAGCATTTTCCTCTCAAAGGTACCCCGGGGCCAGGGAACAGAGCAGCTCTGCTTTGCCAGCAGGCACTGACTCCAGCAGTTTCCCCTTTGCTGCTGCTGCTCCACAGAGCAGCCTGGACACAACCCTTGCTCCTGCCTGAGCGTTTGCCTGCGATGTCCAACATGGCTGGGCAGGGAGAGCTCAGACTGTTACCCTTTGTATACAGAACAGCCTGACAGCACTTCACAGAAACAGAATCCCACTAAGATAATGCCCAGGCGATACACGTGTCACGAGATAAAGCAGCAGAGGCTGTGATAAGCAGAGTGTGGAGGGTCAGCGTGTACCTCTGGTGCCTGCTCATACACACACACACGTGCTCGTGTCAGGCACACACTTGCATTCACTGCGTGCCCAAACGGCCAGGGGGAGGTGGGCAGGTGCTGCAACAAGGGTGGGTGATCAGCAGAAAAGGGCTTCTGCAAAACTAAACACACCTCAGTTAAAAGGAAGAGCACTACCCCAGAGCCCTACAACTGACTGCAAGGGCGCAAAAGCCTCTGGCGTACAAAAGCATCGACGTATTTTGGGATTCTCTCAGGCCTTCCAGCCCCAGGCTTTCTTGACCAGACTTGAATCCAGCCAAAAAACAAAGGAGGACTTTTTCTTCCCTTTTCTGTGGCCCTTCTCCTGTGCAACAGAATTATATTGCACTGTGTTAAGTTTTGGTCCAGTTCATCCAAGTCATTTTAGTTGAGTTCATCCAGGTATCAGTAAGACGATCAAGCCCACTGGAGTCCACTTACACGGCAGGAAGGAGGATGCAGTCAGTGTCGTGGCATTGCTGCTGGAGGAGGGGAGACTCGGGGGGATCTCACCAGTGTGTACAAACAACTGAGGGGAGGCTGCAAAGAAGAGCAAGCCAGGCTCTTCTCAGAGGTGCCCAGGGGCAGGACAAGAGGCAGCGGGAACAAACCCAAACACAAGAGGTGCTACCTGAACACTCTAAGTGTTCCTGCTTTAGAATTGGGGTTGGACAAGATACCTCCAGAGATTCTTTCTAATCTCAACCACTCTAGGATTCTGTGAAATTATTAATAGAGATCACAGGCAGCCTGGTAAAGGTGACACACTTCAGATGAGCACTGATGGCCTATTTACACAGTGAGGAAATTCAGCTCTCAAGGCAGAGCTACATCAGGAAAAGCAGGGAAATGACTCTGCAGTCCAAAGTCAGCTTTGGTCTCAGGAAAACCAACAACTACTTCATTTTTTCTAAACGGTAAAGCAAAGTACATTTTTTCATGATTCTGAGTAACAGGAAGGGAGAAAAGTTAAAGAGGTTCCTTCTTAAAGTAAGGGAATAGTTAGGAAACAGCCCCAGTAAGCTCAGAGAGTTGCTCACTCTAGAAAACCACATTCAATGGCAGAACATGAACTCCAGCTGTACTGGCAGCTGGGCAAGCATCCAGCTTTTGGGATCAGCATCCAGGAGTGATGAGAAGAGCTGTCACCAGGGAGAGCACCTTCATCTGCCGTCTCTCCACTTTGCTTCTTTGCTTCCAGTTTTGTAAGCCAGGTACAAAACTTTTACTCTGCTGGAGTGCTTTTTGACAAGGTTTATTTTTAATTTCTTCTGGCAGTAGGAATAAACTTGGGATAATCTGGCAGGCACTGCAGTCAGTTCCTCAAAAAGCAGCAGTTCTGCTGTAGTAGGATGGAGATTTTTTCTCTTGTTACCCCTGCTCTGAAAGAAGGAATGGTTCATTTTCCCCACCAAGATTCATCAGAAAGGAATTTCTCTCTGAAAACTTACATAGTACACCTTCAGTGTTGAGGACACATGTTCAGACATCTACTCAGTAACATTTTGTCAAAAATTAGGATTTTTCCCCTATCACAAGAGCTTAACAAAAGTGAAAAATATGTTCTTATAACACTCTGGCTTAACTTCTACATACCCCCTTAACATCCAAAACCTTCAGGCTCCCCATATCTGTTTGAAGATGGTTGCAGAACTCAACAAGTCTATACCCTTCTATTTTCACATTCTTTTTTTTTCCCTCACTGATACCACAAAGCAATCTCTAATTCATAATCACATCCGTGTCAGGTTCCCAATCTTAAGAGAAGCACTTGGCACTTTAATCTTCAAGCAGATTACACATTTCCTGTTAGGACTTGAAATCTAACTCTGTGCATCTGTGTGGGTGCCTGCATGCTTTTTTAAGATTTGCTTAAAAAAATAATAAAAGGGAAGGATGAACAAAGGGTTGAGACTTCTCTATCGGGAGTCTGGAATTAGTTTTGCTGACGATGAAAAGATCAAGTGGAAAGGGCTGGGCTGCTTTTCCTCCCATCTCTGTGTGGCATCATGGACACTTTCTGTGCAAAGTCCCACTGCACTAAAAGACTGTTCCTGTGCCCCCAAGTCCCTGCTGTGGGGTGTGCTGGGAGCACCAAGCCTCAGCTCCCCAAGAGATGGCCATTTGTTATATGGATGTTTGGAAAATAAGGCTGGCTACCCAATATGGAAAAGTTGACCATAGAGGAATTTACAGAAGGAGGGAGAGAAATTCCAAACAACTAATTTTTGACTGCGAAATACGCTACCACTGAGAGAATGATAAAATAAATTTAGCTTCAGCGGCCCCTCTCCTGGAATAAGCTGGCACTCACGAGCTGTTACAGAGCCTCCAGTGTCCAGCCAAAGGGGGAATGTAAAACACAATCTCCCCTGCCCAGGGCCAGGCGTAGGAAGGACCTCCAGATGGGAGCCTGACTCAGGTTACCAAAGGCTGGCACGCGCCCTGCTCGAGAAAACTGCAGGAGAGATGAATGATACTGGGAATACAATAAAGGTTTTGAATAGTGAAATTTGACAAGTTAGTCATTGCTTTTAAAAATATCCTTTCCTTAAATCTGTACTCGCAGCACGTTAGCATGTTACACACAAACCATAAGCAGTGTCAGATCAGAACTCTCTGCACTGCTCTGCTTTAACTTGATCCAAAGGGACTGCTTCTGATGCCCAGAAGCCTCTGAGTCTCCAGGTTCAACCATTCCCAGATTTCCCATCTGAGGCTCCCAGTAACACCTCCAGCTGGGCACTTCTGTGATGTGGGAGGCTGTCTGCTAGGAACTGGAGAAGGGTCAATAAATCAGAGCACACACTGGGCCCAGATGAACAGCCATTACACTGCAAAACTTGTGGTCACCAGCAGTCTGGTTCTGATTCAAACCAGAGAATGGAGTGCCTGAACACAAGTTGTACTTTTATTTTCAAGTGATGCAATGCACAGCTTCTTGAATGTCAGACCAGAAAGGGTTAGATTTTAGCTAGGGAAGACAGTCCCTTACATTGGTATTTTGAGTATATATATATATTTAGACACCCATAGAAAAGAGCAGGATAAACGTCTCCCTCCCTTTTGATGCATTTTGCCAGGAACCAAGCACAGTTCCTGGAGTTTCAGCTGTGTTGTGGGCTTGCTGCTCCTCAGCATGACAGCAGGATTGTGCTGATGGCTGAAGAATATTCCCTCTCCAAGGGATAGAGCAGAGAGCTGTCAAGGCAGGAAGGCTTTGACTAAAGCTGTGCCTGCCAGTGAGTCTGATGAGAAAAAGATGGTGGTACCTAAATGCCAGCAATTACAGGATGTAGCACTCCCTCACACACTCATTTTCAGAACCATAACAATCAAAGAGCACTCTTAGCAGTTTGCTTTGCCCTATATAAATAGGGGACAGACGCCAGCAGAGTGGTTTGCAGTCTATCACACAGCACAACACAAAATAGCTGTCAGTGAACAGCCCCTGTACTATTTATTAAAGGCAGAAATGCAGCAAG